>NW_022145607.1:27114986-27117486 GCF_000002235.5 Strongylocentrotus purpuratus
CAGATATCAAGGAACTTAAACATGCAGTTAACGCCCTCCTAGAAAAGCCATCTTCACGACCTGCCCACCCTCCCCCTGTTCAGAATGAGAATGTCAACCAAAAATCTTCAAGCCCCAGAACTTCCTTCATGACAGCGGGAACACGATTACCTCCTCCCCGTCAACCACCACAGAGACCGAAACAATTGGACCCGCGTGGACCTGTATTTCCATCCATCTCTGGATCGGTCCAGACACATCAAGGCCCACCTCCCCAACCATTAATGGCTCAACCGCGGCTTCCACCCAGTCAACTTCGTAGACCACCGTATCAGTACTTGCCTGGAACCTCTGCTCAAGCCCCCCTGAACCCATCATTCCGACCACCATTGGGCCAGCTTCCACCCAGTCAACCTTGGAGAAGACAACGCGTAGACCCCATGTACCCCACCATGAATGGACCTGCCTACCACGCTGGAGCTACTTATGCAAATGGATCCTCACAAAATCAATTCATGGGACCGTCATATGTGGATCCGCTCATCCCACCAAGTCATCAACGTCAAGCACCTTGGCACAGATCGTCAGACTTGGGTCGTGGAAAGGAGCTCATGCCCCGCCCTACATATGCCTCAGTACTTCAAGGACCAGGATGTGAGTACTGTGGAGAACCAAACCACAATGCATTAAGCTGTCGACATGGTGCGCCTTTGCAATGCAGAAACTGTCTCGAGTATGGTCACAAGATAAAAAACTGTTATATATGAACATTAGGCCAAGAAGAGAGCGCCACAGTACATCATGGCCACTCTGTAACTGCTCAAGAGGAGAATGAATATGATGACCGTGTTTCCATTATAACTGCTAATGATATATCTGATAATGTTCATCATACCACAAATCTAAAACATAGTAATGAATATTCCAAATGTAACTTTAAATTATCTAAACATAATGGCCTTAAAGTCGGGCATTTAAATGTTAGGAGTTTATTAGATAAAATAGATGAGATTCGATTATTACTTATGAAAATAAAATTTGATGTTTTATGTATTTCAGAGACATGGCTACATGATCAGATAAATGATAATGATGTTTTTATAGACAATTATGTAATAATTCGTAAGGATAGACCAAAGACTATGAACAAGAAAAGAGGTGGTGGTGTTTGTGTATATATTTTAAAATCTATTCCATACACATTGCGACATGATCTAATAAGTAATTCATTGGAAGGTATTTGGTTTGAAATGTTTTTTAATCATGAACAAGTATTGATGTCTTGTATTTATAGACCACCAAATGCTGATGTATCATATTTTAATAATCTATTGGATGTATTAGAAAAGGTGTCACAAGAAAATAAGGAACTTATAATATTAGGTGATCTTAATTATGATTACATCTTAGACCATAATTTATGTAATAATCCAATTAATTTGATTGAAAACTTATTTCTCATGACACAATTAGTGTTGAAGCCTACTAGGGTTACAAGCAATTCTTCAAAATGTTTAGATCATATTTTAACTACGATACCTGAAAGACATGCTGTCACCAATGTTGCAAAGATTTCATTAAGTGACCATTATCTCATCTATACATGCATAAATTTTTCAATGACCAAACATAATAATCACAAAGAGGTTACTTTTCGTGATTATCAACGATTTGATAGAGATGTTTTTTTACAGGACTTAGAAAGAAGCTTTGATACCAGTAATCTTGATTTTGAAGATGATACGTATAATATTGATGAAAAATGGTTTAAATGGAAATCAACTTTTACTAAGGTATGTGATAAACATGCACCTCTTAAAACTATGCGTATGAAACAAAGATATTGTCCCTGGATTTCAAAAGAATTAGTCCAATTGATTTATAAAAGAGACTTTTTAAAGAGGAAATCTAATATCGACCCAGCAATAAAAAAAGATTATAAATGCATAAGAAACCGTATTACTAGATTAAGACGTGATAATAAGAGGGATTATACCAAGGATGTTATTCGAGATTGTAAAAAAGATAGTAAAAAAATATGGCGTGAGCTGAATAAGATCACCGGCAGGAAACGTAAAAATGATGTATTGCCTAATGAATTAAGTGCTGATAAATTGAACAATTTTTTTGCGTCAGTTGGAAAAATGAATAAACCAAAAAATGACGATTTTAGCTGGAAACATCCAGAATGTATTTATAGTTTTGAATTTCAAAGACTAAAGGAAAGTGTTGTTTATGAATTGTTATGCAAATTAGGAAATGTAAGTAATCTTGACCTATTTAATGTAGATTCTAAATTGCTTTGTATTGGAGCATCAGTTCTATCTAAACCATTGGTTTTACTATATAATGCAAGTCTAAGAAATGGCTCAGTTCCGTCTGATTGGAAAATATCAAAAGTAACACCTATATATAAGGGTAAGGGAAAAAAAGATGATCCAACCAACTATAGACCAATATCTGTAACCTGTCATGTAATTAAAATTTTAGAGAAAGTCATCCAAAAACAATTATTGAATTA
>NW_022145607.1:27122486-27424432 GCF_000002235.5 Strongylocentrotus purpuratus
ACGAGCAACCGTGCAGAGAGTTATATAAAGCAACCAAAATGTTAGAGAGGGAAAATCACTAGCAACGCGCATTGCCTTAGAAACGCTAGAAGGATTATTATTATTGCAATGACGACCTTCGTCATTGCCTTGTTTTCGTTCACATTCTGCCCCATTAATATTCTCCTTTTCCTCCTTTTCCTGTTCCTTATCGTCAGAAAATCGCATTCGTTTTGCACGTAGTGTTTGTTATTCCTGGTTCGGTGCTTTCCTCATGTCCTTTTTCTTTCAAATTTCATAGGCATGGTCTCTAACATCTCATCAAGGTCACTACATTCTTTGATTTTCGAAATCACTCATGCATAACCGTCCAGGCGCCATTTTGTCCGTTTTTGGTCCATTTTAAGGCCTTTCTGTCTTCCTTCCTATCTCCACTATCCTAGATCCTACAAACTTCTAACAAATTCCTCTAGATAGTCTAATAGATGTTCTTTCATCTGCGACGTATGACCTGACCTTCAAAATGCCATCTTCGTACTCAAAATTCAAATCTGAAACTGACTCCGTCAAAAATCTCTCAAATTCTTGAAAAATGGACCCCTAAAAATCTAAAACTGCCATAACTTTCTCATATAAATTCCGTTTTGTGTTTTAATCTCACATTATCTTTATCTTATAATTGCACATAGCCATGCCAAATTTCACGCTCCAATGGCTTTGCACAACATAAATAGCGCCCTCTAAAGTTCTGGGAATTGGCTTTCTCTCTGTGGCCGTATCTCCATAATGGCTTGGCAAACCCGTACCCTTTTTTGGATTTAGATACTTGAAGATATGCCCTTTCCAGCCATATACAAAATTATATACCCTAACACTGACCAAATTTGAGAAAAATGCCCTCCAAAATTGCCATTTTCGAGAAAATTCGAAAATAACTTCAACTTGCTCTAAAATGGCGATCTTTATACCTATATCAGTGAAACTTGGCGGATATATGTATCCATATACGTGACAACTGTTTGCCAAGTTTGGTAAAATTCGAACATGTCAGCGCAAAGTTATCGCCCAAAATGATGAAATTACTATGCATTACGTAATAGCGCGTTTAATGCGTGCAATACATTGCGCGCAGATAACAATGGTGTCAAACTGACCGCAATGAAGTGCCCTTTCGAATGATACCAAGTATACTATATGTTCACACAGAAAATTGTGAGTAAATCGTATTTGAACAAAGGTCACTACACGAATTCCGCTGAGTTTCCGCCCGAATCTAACACGTATCGGCTATGACGTCATTTTTTCAGACTGCTTTTCGCCCCTTAAACGTCCTTTTTTTTCCTTGAAAATTTGCAGTGACATGCCGAGTTCCAATACGCAGGGCACCTCTTGGCCGGATTTTTGAAATTGGTCAAGGGGGCCATTTAAGACGCCATTTTGTCCTATACATTTATTTTACATCACGTGTTTCGATAGGATTATCATAGAAAAAAAGAGAGTGGTTTACAATAACAACCATGAAATTCTCTTTCTAATGATACCAAATACGGCCCATAAAGAGACGTAAAGAGAGAGAGAAAAAACAATTTAACTCCGGCCATAATACAGATCCTGCACGTTTTCCGCCCATTCATTACACGCATTGTCTATGGGGCATATCGGGTTCACGCTTTTGGCCCCCAGAACGAACTTGATTGCAATGTCAAACATGCACCAAATCCCATTGGTTTGTGCACGCAGTGCTTGCGAGCCCTTTCTAGGTTCTTTCCCCTATCCCAATTTCTTTCAAACTTCGTAGGCATAGTACCATCCCATCAAGGTCACTGTTGATGCCTTTCTTTCGCCCTACCTATCTCCAATATCACAGAAGCTACAGACTTCGTGCAAATCTGGATAGTCCGAGAGAAGCTCTTTCGTTTGACACGTAGAAACACGGCGTCATTGCACGCACATCGTTCTGACACGATTGCATTTCTAGTTATAAATTGTTGTCATAAGCACTTGATAAAAACTTAGGTAACGTCGAAAATATCCCCCCCCCCTTCCCCTCGGCCATATGATCCTAGCAATACCCATCTGATTTTATTTTGTTGGTATTTTTGGGGGGTTTTATGGTCTGTTTTATGTATTTTGTTTTGAGAAAATCTCGTGTAGATCCAGGTATGCACATCGCTTAATATAGAGTTCATATTCAGAGCCGACAACATTTAATATCTGGATGTGTCGTCCATTATGCCCATAATTTTAGAGTAATTAGCTGAAAGTTGAGGCTATCTTTCAGGTGTATCTTCCGAAAAGCTCACTTCATTGCAATCCCAGAGTGGTTCGTAGAACTCGCGCACACACAACTTTCCGTGTGCAATATATACAAATGGTCACTCTCTAAAATTACAACCTTGGCCAGGTTATATATATATATTTCTTTGAATCTGTCATCTGTTTAATATTCCATTCCAGGAAAAAGGGCATTGCATCTTAGCATTGTTGTTGTCTTTTTTTTCATCATCGATTAATTTTAAGTAAAAATGAAGAAGTTTACTAGAGTTATGCATGGCCTTTATTGTGCGAGTTACGGCAGCTGTGTGGACGCACTTTATATATACTTGGGATTTTAGGCGGGAACCCTAGATAACCTTGTAACGAAGCAGACGATCAGGGCATGATCTGAAAAACAATTCTGCGCTCTTTCTCTTTTCTTTATATCTCTATATCACTCTCTCTCTCTCTCTCTCTGTCTATTTATTTCTCTCCCGTTTCTCTCTGACCCCTTCTCCTTTCTCTCTCTTTCTCTTTATCACACACACACACATACACAAGCACACGCCCACATTTTATCAGTACTTTTTCTCTTTCTGTTTATCCCCCTTTCTCCCACGCACGGACCACACACACACACACGCACACCCCCTCTCTTTCTACTCTCCACTCTCCATCCCTTTCTTTCTCTCTCTCTCTCTCTCTCTCTCTCTCTCTCCATCTCTCTCTCTCTCTCTCTCTCTCTCTCTCTATATATATATATATAACTTCTCTCCCACATAATCTCACTGTCTTTTCTGTGTGTTTCTCTCTCTCTCACACACTATTTTTCTCTCTCCCATATATGATATCTCACTACCTTTGCTGTCTATCCGTCTCTCTGTCTCTCTCCGTTTCTCTCTCTCTCCTTTCCCATTCGCTGCTTCCCTCATTTTGTCTCTATATCTTTCCCCGTGTGGCGTGCCTGATTTTTATGAAAAACCTTGAAATACATGCCAAAGCTGGCCGATAATTGATTAATTAGTAAATAGCATGAAATCTTATTCGACCTTCCCTTGCTTGTCAATGAAACCACGTTTTGGCAGTAATCTCAAGTATTTCTCTTCCATTGTATCCGTGCATAGTTATTGCTACCAAAGAGATACCTTGTTCTTGATCTCTTTATTCATATTCTCTAAGATACGCCATTTCTGATGAATGTGTACGAAATATGACGTTTTGTTTTACACAATATGTCTGGTCCTTTTTCTTTCGCTTAGTATCGTCTTATGGTGAAAATTATAATGAATAATACACTACAGAGACATATACTGCCATTATAATTTTAATTTGAAGGGCCCACTATGTCGGACCGGTAGGATAATAGGTAAATATGAAGGAAAAAAATACGAAAATTATTTTAGAAAAATTAATTAATATTTGATGTACATTTACCTGGATAATATATATGCGCATATAATTATAATATATTCATCACGTAACAAAATCTGACAGTGTTACCTGTTGGGCGTTTGATCAGAACACATTACCATCATTTCTGACCATTGGTTTTAAATGAAGCCCTCACACATTATGTGCACAATCTCCATTTCCATTGTGAGAATTTCATGACTCTGTTTTTCCACTACCAACAACTTATCGCACGACTAGGTCAAAATGTAAAATAGCATATTTTTAAAAACAGATCTGTGGGATGAATATAGAGGATTTTCTCTTTTCAAACGTGCTTGAGTTTGAATCCCGACTCAGAGACTATTTTTCTAACCACTCGGTCATTACCTGCTTTTTAGTTTGAAGCCCATAGGCCTATAGCTCAGTCAAGGCCAAGAAACTTTTCGTCATCCCCTCCTTTTTCTTAGCATTCTCATCTGCCTCAGCTACTGTGAAGTTAGAATTAAATGTCAAACAAATTAGAGGTTTAAACAAAATCTAAATCCCTGGAAAAACACGAGATTATATCCCAGTGTGCAAGAATTTGTTAATGAATTTTCGTTCCAAAGCAAAACGGCATGCAGCGTTTTTAGTAAATTTTGTAATAAAATGTGTTTTGTTGTGTTTATGTTGTTGGGACATTCTATGATCAGGATGAATGCTGTTCACTGTCTCAATACAGATTAGACGCCACGATAATATTTTTAAAAGGTAAGAGTTTTTAGGCCTATACATCAATCACCTTGTAACAGTCCCCGGCCCCCCCCCCCCCCACTCAGGTTTCGAAATGACCGCATGCGTGTTGCCAAAATGTCCGGTAAAGGGGTACTTTTCGTGCGACAAAGTCCGGCCCGAGAATTGTAAAAAAAGGGGTGTATTTGACTTTTCACCCGGAGATTTCTTTAAAAAGCCGGGGGTGTTTTTTCTTTTTTTCTCTCATCTATTTGGACTCCTGAGAAATTATTCCGAATTTAGGGGGGTACATTGAGCATTTTTCCTGATTTAGGGGGGTCTCCAAGGCAGGAAAAGCCCGCGAAAAGCCCGCGAAAGGGGGGTTCGGAAATGTTGGCAGTCCTCAGATAGGGGATTTCAAAAAGAGGGAACGAGCATATGCGTACCCTAAATAACACTGAGTGGGGGGGGGGGGGGCCGGGTAACAGTCATGTTGATTTTAATTCATTAGCCCGAAACTTGGCTGGGGTTATTATTATAATCTTTTCGATTTATCTTGTTTTGACCAGTCGTCCTTCATTTTATACGAAGGTCTGTGATTCCAATTACATGGACAAATTAATATCCAAGAACAATTATCAACCCCGGAAAATCCAAGCTAATTAGTTTAATTTCATTGAAAGAGATTAAATAAAAACAAAATCACATAAAATGCAATTTCAACAAGCCGAAATGGTCCTGATTATTGATATGGCCGAACTGTATTCTTCTAAGTTGAAACAGAGAGAATGGCAGACGAAAAATAATAATCTGTTGATTCCCAATTATTTCTCTTCAAATTATACGATCACGAAACTTATTTTCTCCATAATCTCTAAAGCATTTTTGAGAAGGCTTAGATGTCAATGACAGTTGTCAAATCAAGCTATATAATTATTATGGGGCCACAAACTTTAAGTCCTAAATTTTACGCTCCATCGGTTGTCTGAATAACTTTTTGTTTGTTATATTCTTTCCATATATGAGGTTAGGAAACTAGTCTTGTAGAAATAAAAAAAAAACTTGCTTAGTTCCATTGCGATTTTGAACTTACCTTGTCATTTATTGTCTGTGTTGCCTCTAACAGTAGCGTATCCGTCAGTGTGGGTGTAGCCATAGCGTTTACGCTATGGGTGGACGCCCCCGCCCCCCTCCGTTTGAATGCCCAGAATACCAAACAAAAATCAAAGTTGCACAGGGTCTATTGTAGTACGCGGGCAGCCCTTGTGTAATCCTATTCACTGTCCTACAATAATGATCATTACTACTTTTTGATATCTGGAAACGCCACTGACCGCCCCCTCCAAAAAGTAAAAACGAAAGAGCTGGCTACGCCAATGTACATGCACTATCATCAATACCACCTTTTAATGCGGTCAGAGTTACGGTCACTACACTGGTCAAGTACTCTTTGTATAAAGTAATGAGTTTCGATTTCATCCACCATTGCGTCCTTTTGACCAGCTCTTACGCATGATGAAATTCTAACGCCGTCCATTTTCGGCATCATAACATCGTCTTTCGTCTTTATTTTTCACAATACCAACTGACCACCTGCGTTTAATGCCGTGGGAGCACGCTCCAATAATTTTTCAGACCTACGTAGAAAGAAATGGTCCAGTATCCTTGTTTTTTCTTCTTCCCTTAAGTCCCACTGCACTACTTATAGCTACTAATTGCGCCCTCTATAACAAACAATGCCTAATCGGTGACTGTTGGTCCCCCATGATCCCATTTTTCTTATATAAATTGAGAGCTGGTTTGATGAAATAACCACCTGTCAGTGACCTTGCAGGGAGGTCTAATCCCCCTTGACCAAACTAATACAACCGGGCTTTAAAGGGTCCATTACACTCGATGGGCCCTCGTTATAATCTTGCACCCTCTACGCCTGTCCATATTTTGTACCCATCAAGGACCTCTGATATACAGCAGCATCCTCCTGAATGTGCTACTTGTATCTTTTTTTTTTATATTTATGTAATGTGCTATTTGTATCTTGATTTCAGACTTCGTTAATCCAGCATAATCTATGTATAGTTCCTTTAATCTTTTTCAATGTCGGATCAAGGATTACCTGATGCGGGGGTACAACTCCAACTCTGTAACATCCAAATGAAAAGAAAAAAGGAAAATACAACTTCATCAATGTATAGTTTCTTTAATCTTTTTCAACGTCGGATCAAGGATTACCTGATGCGGGGGTACAACTCCAACTCTGTGACATCCAAATGAAAAGAAAAAAGGAAAATACAACTTAATCTATGTATAGTTTCTTTAATCTTTTTCAATGTCGGATCAAGGATTACCTGATGCGGGGGTACAACTCAAACTCTGTGACATCCAAATAAAAAGAAAAAAGGAAAATACAACTTAATCTATTTATAGTTCCTTTAATCTTTTTCAATGTCGGATCAAGGATTATCTGATGCGGGGGTACTCAAACCCTGTGACATCCACACACAAATATTTTTTTATTTTTTATTTTTTTAAAGAGGCCATAAAATGCTCTGACAACTAATACAATTAATATTCACCCCCCCCCCCCTTTTTAACCCCGGTGCCCCTTTGATCTGTTAATCTATCCACTTTACCGTTTACAATTAATTTACCTTCTAAGTTATTTAATCCGGTTTTGTTATTCCACGAAGGTCCATTATGTGTCGTTGTCGAGTGGTTTAAGCACTTGACCGGGGATGTGAAAGTCGGGGGTTCGAGCCCCGGCGCGACCCTGTCGACTCCTTTGGCAAGGTTTTAACAACACGATAGCAACTACTTTTGAAATATCAACCTATTTTGATAGCCTTGTGTGTCACATATTAAAATGTGCGAACGTGATAATGACATGTTATGTAATCCGAACATGATTTATGATTTCTATGGGATTATATTAAAGGCATCGTTTAACAATGTTAAATCTGAGATGCATGGCCCTACGCGTTATCAGTAGAGAGGAAGAGAGGAATTTCTTGAGCACTGGAAACAGCAACCGAGCTAGTGGATGGGTATTGGGTCGCCTTTAGTACCTTGCGTTATTAATGTGTGCACTAGATGCTTCATAGACCTGAAGCGGTCTACTTCGAAATTTACACTGGCTGTGCCCTCAACGTCATGTAGTCTTTTTTCGGGTCCATTTTGCACCCACGGTGAAACACCGTCACTGATATAGATGCAAAACTATGTCTTGTATAAAGAGACTATATACTAGATAAGCTTGTTAATGAAGTAGATCAGCGTTTTTTCTACCGTGGTGCTGCAAGACATCTGTAGGGATGCCGATAGAGATTTTTTTTTTTAATGAAAGAATATTCGTTATAACGTCAATTTCGTGAAAACTAAATATCAGAATCCGCTTTGTATTTTCATTAGGTAATTTCAATACAAAATAGGAAAGTGTCTTTCTTCATCGGTCGCTTCGCCTACTCGCAATATTGAGAAACGAGAGAATGCCTCCATACCTCCATATTTGGGCAACAAGGTGCCCGAATATCCTTCTATTTGACAGCGAGGTACCCAAATGCCGTCATATACGGGCAGCGAGGTGCCCGAATAAAATGCTTTTGATATCGAAATTACTTTTCACCTTACGTTCCCTTTACTCGCTCGCAACATTATAGAACCCGCATAATTTTGAGCAACGAGATTCCCCAATATCCTCATATTCATATATCGAGGTAACCTAATGATTTTGGTATCCATTTTTGGGGCAGCGAGGTGCCCGCATACATAATGATACCTTTTTTGTATCTAGTCTGTTTTTAATTCAAAACACAAAGTTTTTTTTAGCCATAGCGAAATGCTTTTTGTTTGCTCACTCGCTTTGCTCCCTCGCAAAATTTACTAAACACATGTGCCTGTACGTGTGTTTGGATTGGGGTAGCGCGAACTTTTTTTATAAGGGTGCCGTGACTAATTTTAAAAAAAGGTAGAAAACCGCTGTACAGTAATAGATTATTCAACTTCACCTTGTTTGCAATGCATTACTTTCGTATTGTTGGTGATACTATTGATTACTTTAATATGTTTGTTATAATGAAGAGAGTTCATCCATGATTTTGTACCTTAATTTCATCTCCACTGCTATGTTTGATAAAGATGAAAATTAATAATCTTGATCTGATACTTCTCTCTCGCTCTCTCTCTCTCTCTCTCTCTCTCTCTCTCTCTCTCTCTCTCCGTGTCCTTTCCCTTTTATGCAATGTCGCATATTTTCTCTTTTATGTAACTCTCACCTTCGGCTCACGGTCTTTGTCTTTGTATCTCCTTGTCTCGTGCTATAAATACTCTACACATGTCTTCTCTCACTCTCTTTTAATCTCCATGAGTGCCCTAATCAAGGCTTTTCAGTCGTCTTTCTCTAAAATCCTACATCACGATGACGCATGACAAATTATTATTCTGTTACTACTCTTTCTCTCCCTCCCTCGAACACCCCCTCTCTTTCTCTCTCTCTCTCTCTCTCTCTCTCTCTCTTCAGACCATGAGAGATATTAATTAAATAAAACCCAAGCTTCTTTTACCAGACTTTGTTTTCGAATTTCTCCTCTATTATTAATAAATAGCCTACTCGAAACCACAACGCACAATTAGACGATGACCCCGTATTCCTAGAATGGCCGGGCAGTATGGGGTCGTTAGAGGGCTAAAGATATTGCTCATTTTCGATAGCGGGGCGCACATCTTACTCATTAGGGTCAAATTTAGCGATGACGTCATCGTGGCAATGAACTCCTGCGGGAGGGAGGAAAAGTACACTTTGGTCAAGGTCATGTTGAGAATCTGATACAGGTTGGGAAGTAGTCTCGAAGATCAAACCTTTTCTTTTTTCCCGTAATTTTTGAAAAAGAGAAAGATCAATATCGATGGCGGCTGGATTTAAATGATAATGATCATAATAATAAGAATATATTACAATTTTGATGATGATTATGATAATAATAGCCTGAAAATTATAATAATAATAATAATGACAACAATAATGACAATAACAGTAAGAATAATAATAATAATAATGATAGTAATGATAATACAATGTTGCCCATAAAGTTGGAATAAATTTCTTTAACCTTCTCAGAACTTTTATGATCAAACTAAAAATTCATAGACATTGATCAATAAAGTTCTGAGAGGATATATAAAATCTATAAAAATAAATCATGCGTTCACAAATATTCCATGAAAAGAAGTGAGAAACAAATCTATTCAAACTTTATGGGCAGCAATAGAAATACGTACTGTAAGTAAATAAATAAATAAATAATGTCAATTCATATAGAGCAGCCTCTCTTCAAATGAACAAATCGGCGTTTACCAAATACTGTATTACCCTACTTTAATTGAGCAATCATCAGTGCTAAGCATTCAATTAATTTCTTCCTAATGAATTTCTATTTCTCTCCGCCATTACATTTATAGATACGTTTTGTTGACATAATAGTGGAAAAGAGGGCGACGCCCTTATTTCATTTATGCCCAAAATAGACATAAGAAGTTGACATTCATGGAATTTATGGTTGTAGTTATTTCTTTGTAATTTCTATGTCAAACAAAGTTTTGAGAGTCAAAACGGAATTATGAATAAAGTTAAAATCATTATTATTACTATTATTTTTAATTACTAGGCCTATAATTACTACTATAGTTTGAAGTTTCCATCTGTTCATTATTACATTTCCCTTTTATACAGTAGCGTGAATTTGATAACATTTATTAAGTTTTGAGAAACAGGAAAAGATAGGATTGGGGAGAAGGGATAAAATTATGGTGCAAATGAAGAGACAGGAATATGTTCATAACAAAATAAAAGAATCAATAATTATAAAAGCGGAATGGAGAAACAAAAAATGTAAGTCAAACAGGAACAAATACACACACACAACAACAAAAAAGGTTGAAGATGCTAAGACGATAGAGTAGGAGACGAAGAAAGAGAAGAAGTGGGAGGATGAGATGAAGAAATGGAGGGGGTTAGGAGGAGGAGGAGGAGGAGGAAGGGGCAATAATACGGATAATAATAATAATAATGATGTTGATGAGGATTATGATGATGGTCATTGTAATGTTAATATAGAAATACCATTAGAGGCAGTAGTAGTAGTTGTAGTACATGTAGTTATAATAACAATAATGATAACAACGATGATGATGATGATAATAACATTAAGTAAAATAATGATAATAATCAACTAGAAGCCGAAGGAAAAGTAACGTAATAAAGTGTAATCGTTTTGGAGGAAATATGATAAATTAAGGTGACCAATCAGAAGAAGACAATGAGAAAACATAAAACATAAAATATAGAGAATTCAGATACTTACCATTTGATATTTGATTTATTTTATGAGGAAGGGAAGGTCATAAACAAATTGTTTGTAGTAAGTGCAGACTATAGACGGGAGCGGAGAATGAATTGAAATGGATAGATTAAATTCATTAGAGACTTTAAATAATATTGAAAGAGAAATTTGTAGCCAACAAAAACATTGACATTCCTCTATTTATAATGATACCAAAATAAAAAGTATGATATCATTAAAAAGAATTTCATGCTCGCTATGAAAAAGAAAGCACTGCTCACACGTAGATGAAATGGATTTATAACTTAATGTATTCATTCTTCTTCCCCCTATTATTTGGAAAGTTTCGTAATGATTTCACGAGCCATTCGCTAAGGACACTTACTTTTCAGAGTCATAATAATATATAATGCACATTCTTTGCACATATTTTATTTATTTCTATTTTTGTTTCGGGATTTTGCAAGTCTTTTATGATCACACCTAAAAAAAATCATGTCATTTTCTCTACATTCAAACTCTTTTATTTTTTTCTTCTTCAAAACCTAACTGTTTTCGTGTTTGGCGAGAAATATTTGTGGGGTGTATTTTAATGTTCATAAGGAGGAGGAGAGTTAGGGTGGGGGTAGAAAACACACACAAACATGGATAATTGTCACGAAAGTACAAGTTTAGCTGCCGGGTACAGGTCATGTTGAAATTAAGACGTTTTTTTTTGTGTACATGAAAACACAGCAATGCTCGCTCTAATTTTCTCGGAGGGCTCCTGGTGAGACCACCTCCTGAGCGGCAAGGTTAGGGATTGTTACGGGGCTGTGTCGGCGTGGAAACGTCAAGCTCCGCTGATGGGCCAGGTCAAGGAACAACGTTGAACTTGATCGAGTGAGGATTATACGGTGAAGTAGGATTGAGCAGTTGGATGTATTTAAAATCGCTCTCACATTTATGATTTGTTTTCTTTTTTCACTCGTGCCATTACAGGGTCTTCTTGTATGAACAGCGTTAAAAAGAAAACTTGATAAATAAATAAATAAATTAGATCACATTTTATTTAACAGGGGAAAACATCCTTACAAAACAATATGAATAGGCCTACTGATACTGATCATTTCACATAAATCATGATTCGCAAAAGCGACGCCAATAAATGATATATACAAGACGTGCGTTAAATCTTAAATGAGTATGGCACTTCCATCAAAATAAGGCGATAAAAACAATATTTCGTTTCAAGTTTCACATTTTAGTTTATTTCCTACTTCGTGACATACAAAACGGTATTGAAATTGCCCCATAAGTTAATTTTTGGAAATTAGATGCGATCGAGTTAATATTAGATGTATTTATACCAAACGTAAGTTTTTAAAAATCAATCCGGGGAGTCTACGTGCTTTTGACAAATAACATGAATGCTGTCATTAAATCCGCCAGTCGGATTGGATGCTCTAGATGACGAAATGAATTACCGTCCAATTTTTTCGTCCGGGGAATTTTCGTGGGGATGGGATCAAATCCGCCGAGGAACCATATTCGCCGGGACACCGGCAAACTGGTGCTACGGTTTGGCGCTTCTGTAAAATATTCTTTGAATCGCCTACAAGGTTCCGTTTCCAAAGAAAGGAGCTTATCCAAAGACTTGCTTAATCTGGTAACGAACTATATTTCTATTCGTCCTTAAAGAACTGAAATTATTTTGTGGCAAATTGGCAACACTATTGCCCTCGTGCAAAATCTCGCATGTTTTTATTTTCTATTTTTTGTTGTGAACCATACAAGTCTTGGTTGCAGACTAGCGCGTCTCGGCGGACTGTCGCGGATAACGTGTGAAGCAAATATTGGGCCGTCGCCGCGACTCGAGCTCATGTTGAAGGCGATATAAAAATAAGCTCTCATTACGGGAGGAAAAAAAGAAGAAGGCAAGGTTATCCAGAGATAATGGGACATTTTTAAATTGGTATGACCGTGAATCGAGAGCTCGAGAGACAAGCATTACAGACAGGGAATATTTTTACAGCCGGTCTGTGTCCTCATTCCTCTTCTAAGACCTTTGTTTTAATGCGATGCGAAGATACATGGGGAATATAAGCGCTAGACGAAACAACAATTATCATTTCGATAATTTCTATCTCTCTCCTCCTCTGTGTGTCTGTCTCTCGTTTTCTTCCCCACCCCCCCTCTCTCTCTCTCTTTTTGCATTTCACTTTCTCCACTCCTCCCTTTCTCCCCTTCCTCTCCTCTCCCCCTCCCGTTCCTTTCTCATTTATTTTGCAACCCTCTCCGCCCCTCCCCTTTTTTCAATTTTCCCGAAACGATAAAAATTCCCCTTCTAGCTATTTCAAATAATGTCCTTGTTTTATTTGAAAACAAAAATTGATCCCCCCCTCGCATAGAGCTATCTTTGCAGGTTAAAGAAAATGACAACTACAGGCAGAAAGTATCGACGTAAAGGGCCTTGAAATAGAAATTTCAAGTTGTTTTGAGGCTCAATTTCTAAGTCTGTTTACGTCATGCTCTTTGGACAAAATCATTGCCTCCAACTTTTACTTTCGAGAGAAAAATATTTCATTGGGTTATTGTTCTCAGTTTCTATTTTTTCAGAATTAGGGCTGCTTTTTTTGTCATAGCCAAAGTATTCAGTTTCTGTTTTCATTTTCGTCACTCACGAACAGCGAAAATGACATTCTATGAATTTTTCGAAACTAATTTACATTTTTATGGAATGAGTAAATGCTTGCCTACGTAATACTCTATTAATACAATTCTATTTTTCATTTGAGCTCACTGATTTCTTTTTATAAATGCATGATGGATGAGTCAATGGCTTCAATGTTTTCCGACATCCAGTAAACAAAAAGATATTAAAATTGTTTATTTTAGGAATCCATGATAGGTATAAAGAAGTTATGAATCCCTCCTATGCGAGATGAGTTGGTGCCTAACTGAGTAGTTTTTATTTTCCAAACACAGAAAATTTGAAATTTGACAGTGAATAAAAAGGAGCAACCTCCATAATAGCAACATTTCTTATGAGCTCATATATCCCGGGAATGCTCAATACACCTAACAAAATACTTCTATAACAGACAGTAATATGAAATCTGTGACAAGGATAACAATCAGGAAAAATAATAATTCTTGTAAATAAAAATCGATATTAGTGTTTTGTACACATTTATGTATTTTAATGTTAAAGATGAAATTGAGTTCTGGTCATGCGATTGCATTGTAAAAGAAACGGTGTGGAATCGACCAGAAAAGGTTGATCATCTAGCATAAGAATTTGTGTGAATTGCAAGGTTCTGGAATCATCAAAATGATAAGAAATTAGGCCAAGTCTTGGTAAAGTTACAAACACTGTACACAGAAAGATGTATATGGGACTACATGAACACTTGGCGTAAAAAACCGGCCCCCGAGTTTTACGAACATGACATAAGAATTAGGCATTTGAAGAACCATGCTTTTGAGGGAAAATGTCTTACCTGATGTTCTTCCACACTTGCATAATAAGAATGATAAAGTTTACAAATTATTTTTCACCTCTGCCCAGAACTCAACCTTCTCTTTAATTACTGTGTTGTTGTATAGAAATATATTTGCAACAATTATTTTTAGAGTGCATGTATATGTATGACTGAACAATTTCTTCAGGGTAAAAAACCAATTGTCTGATTTTTTTAGTAAAGCGCAAATGGGAGGGGAGCTCGCAAGATACGTCACAAAGTTGACAATTTGTGTTTCATTGATTGGAACTTCAAAAATTCATAACTTTCTTATCTTTAATCGGATTTTGCTCAAATTTTCACTGACCCGTTCCTCTCATTTTCTGATTCTATTAAAACAAACTTAATATCAGGGTGGACTTCCCCTTTAACTCAATTGTAATCCTAAATCTGATAAAGCCAGAAACAATAATTTTGGCCGGGGCAAAATCTTGAATCCTTACATCAACCAAGTCCTGCATCCTCATTGGATGGACCATCCTCCAATTATCTTGACCTCTTGCACACGGCACGTGGCAACGCCCTGCGGCTAATAAACCTGGTAGGTCACGTGGTCTGTTGGCGACCTTGCCTGGGCAGTTGCGGTTTCATCTCCGAGTCTAATCGAGTCTGCCCTGTCCTCATCTGAACTCTATCACTTTGTGGCGGATCCGTCCTCATCATCGCGACATTGCCAAATATCTCGAGATTGCCAAATAGCCCGCTATTTGGGAAATAATCCCGAAGTAACAAATCGCGTCTGCACTATCTCGAGATTCGACCTCGAAACTTGAAACTCGACCTTGAGAAATTAGCTCGAGATATTTTGCTCAGCGTTAGCGTGTATTGCGAATCTTCGGTCTCGTGAAGACGCACGGGACAAATAGCTGGATATTTTGCCAAAATAGTAGGATATTTTGCAAACTATCCCAAGATATCTTGGGATGACAATCCTGACCAAATATCCTTCTAATTGCTACTTCGGTCTAATGAAGACGCAAATTAGCTGGATAGTTTGCGATCGGGATAGTTCAAATAGCTGGATATTTGGCAATCTCGAGATAGTGAAGACAGGCGGGAGATGGGGGTGGGGGGGGGGGGGGGGGGGGGTGGGGGGCAATCTCACTTCTGATATGGCCTCGCCTACTACTAGTAATGAGAACTACTTCTAGAGTACCGCACTTTCTCCACCGGCCACCAAATTTGAGAATATATTTTCATTTCAAGTTTTTTGTGTAAAAAAAGTTCTTGTCAGGGATTTTTAAAGACAATTATGGACTAGAGAAATGCAGGAACTATGTTCATTATCAAAAGGTTTTTGTAATGTTTTCATCTTTGTTTGTCAACACTGCTTTTTAAGAAGTATTCCAACAAACAGAAAAATGTAAATCATCGACTTCAATTTTGTTCCTTCTTCAATTTGGCTTCATTGCTAAGAAAAAAAGAAGAGAGAATCCGGCAGAAAATCTGTAGAGGGGAAGGAAGATACTCCACCCCTCAAACAAGAGCTTTGCTTTGATCAGGTTAATTTTTGATAAAGATCTATTTATTTAAATAAGCTCATACCGGTGTATCTCTATAGTGATATTTAGTGCATGTTAGTACATTATCCATGCATGAGAAAATGACAGCTACTTTGAAACGTTTGCTTTCGAAACATAACTTCGTTATCAGTAATCCTGCGTTTCTATTTCTAACGACGAAGCAATCATCGAACTTTCAAAACAACTTAGCTTCTATGTATCGTTTTGTTTGGATGCGAAACGGTGATCTTATTATCACAGCGCAGCAAAAAAGGAAGAGTATGGAAATTTTGTAATAACAAGAATACATTTACAGAGCCAAAATAACCTTTTTTTTTTATAGAACGAATTACTCACGAATGTTGAGCTTACCAGCTAGTTTCACTTCTAAAAATAATCAGCCTCGTACAGAGAATACAATTATAGTTCAGGGCCATTCTGTGACAACGGAGTGAAAGCACAGTTTAAAAATTAGAAATAGACGTTTTCAGAAAAAACTCCCCCGAATCTACGATTCTGTGAAGACTGTAATATGAATCTTGTAGGAGATGAATTCCATATAATTATGAAATGTGACAAGTATAAAGATTTACGAGTAGATTTTATAGAAACAATTAGTAATCTGGAAGAAAATTTTTGTAATTTGGATAGTCAAGAAAAATTCATATTTATAATGAGATTAGATAATGAAGTTGTAATAGATAGTTTTTTTTTGTTCACCAAAAACATAATTGCAATGAGGGGTAATTTTTAGATACTATATGTTATAACAAAGTAGTCGTGTACAATCTTATGCTTTTGTTTTAGTTCTCATTTACATATTTCGTATTGCATGACTTATTGTTTATTTAGAAAGGTGTTGTTAATGTTTTATATTATGTTTTATATATCGATTGTTGCATTACATTGTAAAGTGATTATAACTATGTCTATAAACAGAATATTGATGTACATCAATGATGTTTAATAAATACAATACAATACAATACATGAATTCTACTTAGATATCAAGTTAGCGATAACAGGTAGTGGAAGCCGATGATTTGGCTGTGTTGAACTGTTAAACTAAGCATTGTAAAATATTTTGAAACAAATGATAATCTTACCAGTTTACACATCTTAAAGGGATCATTTAACAATGTTAAATCTGAGATACACGGTCCTACATGTTACCAGTGTCTGTGATTTGGTGTAATATTGAAGCGCTAAAAAAAAAATCGCGCTTCAAAATGATCAAGAAGTGCCTCAAAAAAGTAAAAATCTTTGAGTGACCGGTTTTACCATACTCGTTTTCCCCAATAGACTGTAGTGTTATGAAAACCGTTCGGCGAACGGTTTTCAAAATGTGTAATTCCAATCATTAATATCTTGATAATCGGACAGGCGATCGGCTTGTAAGAGTTCCTGACTGACCTAAATGTTTATATTTATCATTGCAGCATGAGCTAAATCAAGGATTATTTCTAAAGGATCTAAGACAAAGTTACCGGATCCCTTTAATATTTATCTAATGATATCATCCCTTTAAAATCTGTCTCGTAGCCGTAAAGCCGTAAAAACAAAATGCAAACAACAACACATAAACGTACTGTACCAACATACAAGGAAATAAATATGATACGTAATTTGGCTTGGTGAAGTTCATCTATTAATATGATTAATGTAATGCAATTAAATCAGAATATTCTGACAGCGTAGAACTATGTAACCCTTTTCCATTAATATGAGAACGAAAGAAATTATGAATATCCTCAAAATAATACGAAAATAAGCAACCGTTTCGTAAATGTATTCAAATGGGTTTCTGTACATCAGATGAGATTATCATTATTTTTACTGATTTTTCACAAAGAGCGAGGTGAAAATCCTCTAGAATCCAAAATTGAGATGATTATCATTCAATATTTGCCACGCATGATCATAAAGGTAGTCATATCTTCTAATTAATCTATCTTAGATTGCACGAATGTTTTCAAAATATATAATCAATGTATGGTATTGCACCAAATAAAGGGAAAAGAAAAAAGGAGAAGGTATTGATTTTTATGAATTTTTCCGTTTGTACCGAGATGCGCATAATTTTAGATTGTCATAATGAGCAAGAGGAGTAATTTTAGAATTTAGATCATCATAATGAGCAGTTGAGTAATTTTAGATCATCATAATTAGCAGAGGAGTAATTTCAAAACAACATAGTCCATCTTTCGTCACCACCACTAATGAAAACCTTTAATACTGCCCTTAACCTTTTGATTTCTCGATATCGAATGAAAAAACAAAATCTATTTTGTATTTGACGACATGTACGGTTTCCTGTTAAATACTAGGCCTATAGAATGTTAAGAATGTTACCAAACCATGCAGCATCTGCGAAATAATTTTCTAATGCCCCGTATTTATTTTTGTAAGAGTTACGTCACCTGACTCCATTGCGTTATTGTGTTAATCAGGTCAGTAAAAGGCAATTAGTGTAGGCATATACGCCAGTAAAAGCAATATTTGGGTTTTTGTTTTTGTTTTTGTTTACTTAACCCTGTCATGTACATTGTGATACGTCGATCACTGCCATATGATCCGCCAATGGCGCGGCCAATTACTGACGCAGTCATACGCCAATCACGTATGACGCCTCATGTGTGCATTACGAACTTAAACATATGGGCATGCCTGAGAAGATGTACAGGTTTAGAAATTAGGCCAAAATATCGTCATTTCAGTCTCCGAGCGAGACTAGTAGAGAATCTTTGAAGCAAACATCACACATTTGGCATGGCAATGACATTTTGAACGACATTGAATTCCAAATAAATATTGCTTAGCCGAGAGACTCTGGAATTATTGACGAATTATTGTTGTCTGCCAACCAGAACATGGATTTTTGTCGGTCAAAGACAGGGAGAGAGAGTGATTAGGCTACAGTCAAGACGGTCTAATTTATTTAACCCTTAGCATTAGTCGTTTTCGTCACGTAAGTTTATTGACGATGATTTTGTGATTTCATTTCTACCTTGATATACACCCTGCCCCAAGCCTAGAATTCCTTTTTTTTTTGTTGCTTCAAGATGGCCAGTGCAACGGAAATAAAGGGGTATGTCATATTATTATGAGTCCTAAAATATTTGCTGATAAAGAGCTGAAAAGCATAGCCGTAGTAACATAAATCGCGACCACTGTGTGTTTACTGTAACTTCACCCTAAACCCTAGTTTAGGAATTCAAATTATGAAGCCCGGACTAACTTATATTTCAGTCCAAGTCTGCTGTAAATAAACTCTGGTTTAGTTTAAACTGCAGTTAAATATCACAATTTAACTTCATTTTTGACAAATTCCAAATAGAAGGTGCCTAGTCATCAAACTGTTACACGCGATTTTTCTCAGTCATTCAATATCATGTTTCTGTATAATATACATTATACAGGCACTTTTATAATGTCAGCTTTGGGCAGTGACGAAGTTAAGGAAAGTGACAAACAAACGTGAAAGTCTACGAAATAGGCTAGCGGAGGACATGGAAAATCGAAGTGGGGTCCTTGGAGCGTCATTGGGCAAAAATAGCGCTCTAAAAACACGACCAAGGAGTGTTTATGTAGACGTGCTTTGTCGGCCAAACCTATTCGATAAATCTGTTTGGTTCAAGGGGGGTAGTGGTGGGGGCGAAGCCCGCCCCCAACAAAAAGAGAACAATTATTCAAGCCCCCTAACAAAATGTATACGGGAACCCCCGAGTGCCCCAAGTCCCCATCCCCGAACAAATCTTCAAGCGCCCACCTCAATTTGTGTTGATTTATAAATGAATTTAAGAGAGGCAAAATAATGTGGTTAAAGATGGCAAGAACCCCAACCCCCTAGCTCCCAATCCCCTTTAAAAAAAAAAAAAAAAAAAAAATGTCCGGGCTTTTCCATTCTCCAAAATTGCCCATGAATGCACCCTGTCTCTGACCTTTAAAATATGTATTCTGATTCGTAAAGTTATATTTTTCATAATAATAATATTCTCCATATGAATATGGTAAAATAATAAATGGCCTATAAACAGACGGGTGCGAGCTATGCCTATTTTACACGATGCGCCATTTACTGACGTAGTATTGCGTCACCGACTGGCGCCAATTTTGATGCGCATTCTGTGAGTGGTCTCATAAAAAGCGAATGCAAAATGATAAGCGCAAACATACTTTTTTGGATTATTGGGGAATGCTTTCACAGGCTTGATTCATAGAGGTGGGTCGTGGTATTAATAGTGGATACGTCACTGGAATGTGAATCGCATGGATTGCGGTTCGAGTCCCGCTGCGGCACTAAATGTAATTTGCCACTCTCCACCCATATCCCACAATGCATTACCAACTGATGACGCGCGCGTGATGATGGTTGGGTACTGGAACCTGAGATCGCTCTATGTAGGCTATATGTTTTCCCAGAAAATACATTTCAGCAGCAGCGATGTCTGTAAAATACCCTAATTTTACATCATAGATCGTCCTTGCCCTTTTTCTCAAAGAATAGGAAACAATGGAGGTGAAGGATACAAGGTCGATCTTCCTTGATGACTTCACCAACACTTACTAATTATCATTATCATGAAAAACAGGTGAAGTCTGGGGAAGGGGCATCAGGGGCTTTGCTAGAAGGTGGAGGGACAGGAGAGGTGGTCGGCAACCATTTCCAAATTTCTCACAGGCAATCTTATAAACAATATTTCATTTTCATCAAAAGAAGTGGTTCAGAAAAATTGACGTCGTCATATAAAAGCGGAGGTCTTTCCTTTTTTATTCCTGTTCGAATTCTCCCCTGAAAGTTATCAGGCGACGAAACGGAGAGAACAATAGAAGTGGGGAGAGATAGAAAACGGTAGAAAATGGAAAATGATAGGCAAAATTCATCGCATTGGCAGGGGGTATTGATCCCCACCCCCCCCCCAATAAACAACGCTTGTCAGTTGGCCGAAATTTGACAGAGAGTTGGTTGGCAAAGTTGACACAAGCTTCATCTTTTTGTGTAGACCCCCCCCCCCCTCCCCGCCCCTTTTTTTTAAGAATTATGGGTTACGGGGGGGAGGGGTGGAGATGACTGAAGAGAGAGATTGAGAGAGAGAGAGAGAGAGAGAGAGAGAGAGAGAGAGAGAGAGAGACAGGGAGAGAGAAATGAAGAAAGAGAGAGAGAGAGAGGGGAAAAGAGGAACACAAAGAGAGAAAGAGAGCGAGAGATGATTGTATACAGAAGGAGTGGTGTTATTTACTTAATTTCTTTTTGTTTTGGGCGCAGATATTATTTAACATGATTTTGAAAACATTGCACTGCTGCATGCCTTCATGCTGAATAGCAAGTCAGTCGGCTGCTATAGCAAGATAAATATCAAACTCTTGCTCGATACATCAGTTTCAAAGTATGTTCAGGGACATTTTTTTCCTGTTTTAGTCATCATTAGGACAACCTTGAACGAACGTGGAAGGATGCTTGCAGCCGCGAATCAAGCGGGACGCTCGATAAGACAAGGCCGGGGCGCGGCCCGCTGATTACGGCCTTGAACGAGGCCAACTTCGCTGGGATCGGCCAGCTCGTCGACTGGCATTTTCAAATAGGATTAACTTGAACTTTGTCTTGATGTTTGGAAATCATGAAGCACTATGCATTCTCCTGCAAATTATTCCTCGAATTTTCCCTGCCAAAGAATTAAGTCGATTGAGATTGAAGGTCGAACCCACGTGAACTGTAGGCCTATGCGCCAATTAAAGCGCAAACGGAGCTTGAAAATTGCAGTTTCACAGTAAATTAGTCTCTAAATGAAAGCAATGTCACTTTTCTCAGTCATGCTCTATTTGTTTCAGGTCAGATTTTACTTTGGTATGCAACTATACTTTTATAACCCATTATCTGAGTGGCATTCTTAACCTTTGTCATTTTGTCAACGAAATGGCTGCAAGTTGTGTTCGTGAGTGCCCCGGCGGTTTTGACATGCAGAGCTTGCGAAAGGAAAGGCCTTAATAGAGGAAGGTGATCAAAATAAATGATGACTATTTTGCTAAAATGTAATATTAATAATTTAATTCCATTAAGAAGTGATGGTGATTAAAGTCGGAACCACGCCCGTTTCTAAATTGTAATGATCGTTATGACCAATGGTTTAGCCTGGGGGCGAGGGGGAGGGTGGACGTGGGGGGGGGGGGGGGGGGGGGGGCACGGGCCTTGGCCAATTTCTAAAAAAAAGGAAGCAAAATTGAAAATTTCGGGGGAAATTGAAATAGGGAATGCGGAAGGGATCGTGAAAAGAAGCTGTTATGACCATCTCAGACCCCTAATCAATAAAGTTAATAATTTGCATTGATCCGCCGAGTATCATAAGGAGAATGTCGCCCCTCTTGCAATAATGTCCGTGCCGCCCCCTCAATGCTTGGTCCTACGCTACCCCTTTGAAAATGACTGCCAGAAAGTAACACATCATTATCACCATCATCATCGTTTATAATGTTTACCCAACAATGATCAAAATATTCACTTCAGTTATCACTGCTCGTCAACATGCCAATTTCAAACGATTTTTTTCCACCTTTCAGTCGATCTGCCCAGCCTATCAATTTTATATGATCTTGATGTGGTACTAGGCTAAGTAAAATTGACTCCTTGTTTCTCGTCCAGCTTCATTTAAAAAAATTAGGGGAGGTCCGTGTTGGTTCCACTTCATTTTTTCACTTCCTGCACTGTATCATATAAAATGTCAATTTAATCAGTCAATTTTGACACAATTTTCTTTTGCAACGCGACTTGCAAAGACTCGACAATGCGCGAACATTACATTGACGTACTGCGTAAACCAAAACATGATTTCTGTGAGAGATACAATAGGGTAGACCAATTGAAATTGCACTTGAATTGATTTTTCGAAAGTCTGTGCCTTTGATTAAATTTGTATATTCACCACAGATATTAAAAGAGGGCTAGAATTATGTAGATGAAATCGCATTAATATTTTGTGACCGCATTCTAGATTCCTCAGATTAGGTCCTACTTCAATATTTTATAAAATAAAAAATACATAACAAAATTAAAAAAAAAAAACCCAAAACAAACAATAGATTAAAATGAAATGAAAAATGCTAGCCAAAACCAGAAGGAGACGAGAAACGAGAAGTAAGTTTCATTCGGCCTAACATTTTGGAAGATATTTACCCTTCAAATGCCCTCATAAGAACACACACTGAACTACGGTCACAAACGTTCAAGGAGACACTTTGCGTTTTGCGGTAACACTTTTCATTCATTGTGGTTTTATGATTTGTCATCCAAGGGTGGCAAATGATTTTCCTATGCTAACGTTATATGATTGTGCTATCATTTTATTTGATAGATGTGTAGACAGAGAGATTGATGGGAAATGCACATTTAACGTGGAGAAAGAGAGAGGGGGGGGGGGGGGGGTTGAGAGAGAGGGGGAGAGATAGAGAGATAGAGAGAGAGAAGGGGAGGGGTAGAAAAGATATATAGACATGTTGATAAATAGATATATGGCCAGAGAGAGAGAGAGAGAGAGAGAGAGAGAGAGATAGCAAGAGAGAAAGAGAAAACAAGGTTTTTAAGACCTTTTCAAAATATTGTTTCTGTTATATTCTCGGAAAACTTATTTTACCATAATCGAGCTTTGACGAACCATTTCTTTGGAAAGTATTTTTTCCCTTCTGTCAAATTTGTCTGAGGGGTCACCCTTCCCCTCCAAAAGTGCACATTAGAGCAATTCATTGACTTGCACATTCGGTAAGACGTTGTAAGACGCCTGATCCTGATGTATTCCTCCCTAGTAATTTCGTTCACTAACCAAATTACTAGCTTCAACCCTTTATCCAACACTGTTACCTAACTCTGACTCTAGCTCTAAACCCCAATCACAACCCTAACCCTATCCCCCTTTTTCATGTTTTAATTTGTTGTAAATATATTTCATCATGATGTACGTTAGGAATGTCTGTGACTGATGTGTATTTTGTTTATTACACTGAGGAGGCTACCCTGTTGAAATAAAACTGAAATGACTAAGTAATACTTTTGTAATAAAAGCAAGATAGTAATAATAAGTTGTAAACAAAAAAAATGAATTTATACTTTTGGTCGCATATTACAGAAAGAATGACATACAAAAACAATATTAACGGGGGAGATCGCTGGAAATAGAAGCAGAAGGCAGCCTCACATATTTGCAAAGCCTGAACAAATGGGCGACCAAAATGAAATTAGCGATACTGTACCATCTTCTGAAGAATAGCAGATAATAGACAGAAATGGAGGGCCATGGCCGCCGATATCTGTAACAGACCTGGCTCTTGATATTGGTTAATAAAAATAAACACCTCCCCCCCCCTCCAAAAAAAAAAAAAAAAAAAAAAAAAAAAATTAAAAAATCTGCTGTTGCCTCTGTTTATTGCTCTTAGATTATCAGGTCTTTTCTGAAACATTCTCTCCTTTTTTCTCTCTCGCTAATACAATTTCAGATCATTTGATAGATGTACATGTATACCATTTGTTTGCCCTTTTCATCCCTCTTTCTTTACTTCTCTGCTTACCCCTCCCGCATACCCCCTCCCCCTCCATTCTCTCTCTATTTCTCTTTATTTATGTATTCTTTGCACGTCCCTCACCTCTCCTTTCCTTTCTCATCCCTTTTCTTCTTTCTGTCTCATTTTGTGTCTCTCTTTTCTGTCTGTCTCTTCTTCTCTCTCTCCCCCTCTCTCTCTCTCTCTCTCTCTCTGTCTGTCTATGCCCTCCTCCTCCTCCTCCTCCACTCCCTTTCTCTCTCACCCTCTCTTGCCACTTAGAAACCATGAATGCATATTACGTGATACGTCACTTTGGTCTGCCTTGATGATTTTTTTTAACCGACTGCTGCGAAGGCATGTGTTTCCTTGTAAGTAAGCAACCAAGGGATTGACGGCTTAAGTCCTCTCCAAGGTTTCGAACCCGGGACCTCCCGGTTACTAGACCACTGCTCTACCACTGGGCCATCGCGCTCCTTCTCCTCATAATGTTCGAAAGGTGATGGATGGCCTATTCGAATCGTGTTAGACTTATATCTTGCGAGTCTCTGCAATCATGTTGGGTGTGGTCGTTATGGCTACAGCCCAAGATGTCCATGTGTAACACATCCTACAGCCCACACGTCGTATCTTATGTGGCTTCCGACAGCTTTTCTGAGAATTCAGCAAATCAATATTTTCCATCTTGTTGACTGTCACTGGACTGTCATAATTACGTGTTTACGATTAATTAAAAGACTTTCTTTGAATGGTTGCATTTCCCCTTCTTAATTCCAAGGCTTTCTCAGAAGTTGCAAGCAGAATTCACTTCCCTTTAGGATAAAAATGGCTGCTTTAATCTTTTTGTTGTTCTGTAGTACTAGTCATTTTACATGAACTCATTAGATGAGTATTGTCCGTCTGGTTGACTGTCACTGGGATGTTACCATAAAGATTATGATGAATGATTTTTTAAAACTTCAGACTTACTTTGAAGGGTTGCATTTCCTTCTTTATTCCAAGGCTTTCAGAGAAGTTGCAAGCCGACTTCCCTTTAGGGTATAAAATGGCTGCTTTAATCATTTTGTTGTTCTGTCGTACAAGTCATATTACATGAACTCTGTTTGTTTAGTCTTGCAATTTTTCCATCCATCGATATGATTTAATGTTATGCTAACTTAATCTATGGTTGAGTGAACAAAAAATTAGTTTATGAATAATCTTGATTTGTCACCGTTATAAAAAACAATATCGCTTCGAACACACATGAATCGGAACAAATGCAAGCAAAACTTTGGACCAAATATTCTGAAAAGACAAGTTTCATTTAATCATCAAGCAACATCACTCAGGATTGCATGGAGGGCAACCAAGCTCTTCATGTTGATCATGGAAAAATCTCAAGATTTGTTCACACAAGGCTTGTCCTCATCAGCCCGAGTTTGCCAAATAACCCGCTATTTTTAACAATCCCGAACGCAAATTATCCACTTAACTTGCGTCTTCATCAGCCTGCAGTTACAATTAGCGGGATTTTGGTCGAGAAAATATCCCAAGAAATGTTGGTCTTGTTTCCAAAATATCCCAATATTCGGGAAATAGCGTGTTAATTTGCGCCCATCCGTGACAAGAGTATTGGTCTGGTGAAGATGCAATTTTCAGTTTCTGGATAATATCCAGAATCTGAAAACAGCGGGTTACTATTTGGCTGATGCCATCAAGTCGATGGTTAGTTTTTTCAACAATTTTCGATTTTCCAAGCTTCAGATTTGTAGTTTTCCGGGAGCTCTTACTCCTCTGACAGACGCTTAAATAGCATATACAAAGGTAATTAATATCATAATAATCTATGGCTTTTAAACTTTCCCTTGATATATAATTCATCTTTTTCATTTTTCACTTCCGACAGGGTCTTTAAAGGGATCCGATTTTACAACCCGATCGCCTGTCTGATTATCAAGATACTTATGATTGGAATTATAAATTTTGAAAACCGTTAGCCTGACAGTTTTCATAACACTACAGTCTATTAGGGAAAACGAGTATGGTAAAACCAGTCACTCAAAGATTTTTACTTTTTGAGGCACTTCTTGATCATTTCGAAGCGCAATTTTTTGAGGACTTCAATATTACAACATATCGCAGACACTGATAACACGTAGGGCCGTGTATCTCAGATTTAACATTGTTAAACGATCCCTTTAACAGAAATAAACAGATCTGCCCTACCTTTGCCCTTGTACATATCCATGTGCCGTGGCCCAACCACAGCAAATCCTGTATACAAAGACCACTCAAGGGAGACAAGAAACGTGGTCTTTACAAGCAGGTGGTCATCACCTACAGACTCCTTTAATGCGTGTGTGGATGAGATACACTGTTTAAGGAACAGGTAAATGTTGTCTTTGTAAATAGGTGGTCTTTCTATACAAGTGGTCATCAATTTGATTGAATATCTTGAGGGTTCAGTGACACAGAGACGTAACTCCATATTTTGCCAAAATGAGTATTTGATATCAAAATGTTCAGAAAAATGTTGGCTTTCCAGGTAACATAAAGAATTAACTCCACCCAACACCCCATTGAAGTCAATGGCTAGTGAAACATAGATTCAACTCCTTAAGGTCCAAGTACTCAGTGACATATAAAAAAAAACACTTTTTCTCAAAATGGCCAAAATGGAGTCATTGAGGCTGTTCACACCGGCAGAGATAGCGAGCGCTAGACCGCGCTATCTCTGCGGTTTGGAAGGTACAACGTCGTTTCGGTCCGCCCAACAGCGAGCCACGGCGAGCCAAAACGGCGTGCCACTGGAGCACCTCTTGGGGGTGGTCCACGAGAGATAGCGCGGTCTAGCGCGGTGAACAGCCTCTTTGGGTCACTGACCCCTTGATCTCTAAGTTACTGGGATTTAACCGACGCTGACTTTCTCCTCTTTCTCGAGCTTCAGGAAGATCTCCTCCTTCTGCCAGAAGTAGTCTCGGAACCAGGCGACGTGGTCGTGCTTCTGGGCCACGGTGAGGAACGGGTTCTTGGAGAGACCGATCAGGACCAGTTCCATGAAGTCCAGGACCTGGGCTCGTCGAGGGAAGTCTTCCAGGAGGTGGTCTAGGAAGATGTGCTCGTGGAAGGCCACCTTCCTCTCCTTCTCCATCCCTGCTCCATAAAAGAAAGCAAACATGGGGGTGGTTTCACAAAGATCCAAAGTTGAACTTATCCCTAAGTTGGACTTAACAAATATTGAAAGCCGTTAGCATCTTTAAAAATATTTTGTAAAAGTGAAATTAAAGGCATAAAATGTCAATTCAAATCGTTCATATTTTCTTTTATCAAGGAGATTTCATGTTTTTATTGTGGAATTTATGAAAAGTCTAAAATACTTGAACATTTGCTTTTGAATATATTCTATTTTAAGGCTACAAATAGCTCTCCATAAATGTTTAAAGATGAAGTTGAGTTCTGGTAATGCGATTGCATTGTGAAAGAAACGGTGTGGAATCGATCATAAAAGGTTGATCATCTAGCATATAAGTATTGTACTGCAAAGTTCTGCCATCATGAAAATAATAAGAAATTTGGCCCAGTCTTGGTAAAGTTACAAGCACTGTACACAGACAAATGTATATGGGACTGAACTGAATGATGTTACATGCCATATCAAGGCATTTGAAGAGCTATGCTTTTCAGGGAACATTTTATCTGAAGGCTTTCACACTTGCATAATACCGGTACAATGATAACACTCACAAATTATTTTTTACCTCTTCCCAGAACTCAAACTTCTCTTTAAAGTTAGGAGAGAGAGGGCATTATGGTCCCCTGAAGATCTGAGCCATCAGACAACTGATTGTAGCAAAATTTTGCATACAGCTAAAAAATTACACAAGGAACGAGACCGCAACCAATAATTCATTCTAAAAACACTTACCGGGAACGTCATCAATTTTATCTTATGACAAATCATTGAAATTTATAACTGAACAAAGAAAATATAGAGGTGATATATCTGTTCAATATTCAAATATAAGAGATGACAGTCACCTTTGAATATGGGAAATGATAACCGATTCATGAAGACAATAGAAAAATATCATTTTTACTTTGTTTGGTAGACAAAATCTATAAATTCACCATTTCAGGTCTGGCTGATATAAAGTGATAAAAGCTTAGGTGCCTCTGTTGCAGTATGCCAAACTTTTAATAAATTTGATGTCAAAAGGACTTTAAAAAACTATGAAATCATACAATATTTCCTCTTCTTGTGGATTTGTGAAATTATCACAAAATTTCTCCCACTGAGAAATTTCTAATAAGACTATAGACAATTGGGGTATCAGGATCTTGTAGTCCCTCACATTAAACTTCCTGTGTCTTATGTAAAGAAATTGTTAATTACCCTGCTCGTTATCGATGGGGTACTTCCAGATCTTGCCTTCTTCCGTTAGTTTCATGGCTTCCTCGAAACCATTGTGCATCGTTGAGTAGGAGAGCTCCCTCAACTGCTTGTCAAGCTCTCGCTCCCAGATGGACGTCCCTTCCTCCTTCACCTCCGAGACTGGGAATGATAAGGAGTGTATAGATTTATAATCAGGGCCTGAAAGGGACTTGGTAACATTGTTCAGATGAGAGATAGTGGTGCTAAGGTAATGACTTCAATGATAGATGTACAATTAAAGATAATCTGAAAATTTGAGTGAAAACGGACCATTATTCATGGTACAAATTGAGAAAAACTGATCTGATCGATTCCTTAATTCTCCCAACTATATTAGTACAATTTAATTACATTTTAGGTGAATGGAAATCGTCACAAAGCAATAAATTGGCTCTACATTCCATTCCAGACATTTAAGTGTTGACAGATTTTTTATAGCCTGTTTTATGTCTTTTTTCATGGAAAAACGGTTGGGAAAATTTACTGTTAATCACTGTTAGAGGATGTCGTACATCGACGCCTTAAAAGAAAACCATAGATATCTTCGTGGTTTGAGAATTTTTTCAGGATTTTTTGCATGTCAGAGGGTTAGTACAGTAGAAGGAATATAGTAAGTAACATTTTATACAAAAATTAAGCAATTTTTTCATCAACCTTCAACAATGTTACCAAGTCACTTTGAAGGGATTGGGTAACTTTGTCTCAGATTCTGAAACAAAATCCTGGATTTAGCTCATACTGCAATGATAATTATAAACCTTTACCGGTAGGTCAGTCAGGAACTTCACGACTTTTACAAGCCGATCGCCTGTCTGATTATCAAGATATTTATGATTGGAAATCGAAACCAAATTTTCCATTTGTCACACGGTTTTCATAACACCTCAGTCTATTGGGGAAAACAAGTATGGTAGAACCGGTCACTCAAAGATTTTAATTTTTTTAGGCACTTCTTGATCATTTTGAAATGCGATTTTTTTTTTAGGGCTTCAATATTACACCACATCACAGACGCTGATAACATGTGGGGCCGTGCATCTCAGATTTAACATTGTTAAACGATGCCTTTAAGACTATTCCACTATTGTACCAGCTGCGTGGGTGATATTTTGAACTTACCATCTGTTTCAGTGGCTGGACTAAAAATATTCAGACGCTGACGGTCAAACAGGGTCCTCCTGAAGAGAAAGAAAGAAAGTCACAGAAAATTAAAAGTTGAGGAGACATAATGGCTCAGTGGTAGAGCAGTGGTCTCGGAAACCAATTTCACTACCGCAACTACAGTATTTGGCCATAGAGGGCAGCACCAGCCACAGGTATATTTGGCAAAGGCACTTCCGGTTCCCATACAAATACAATGGGTTGAGAACTGGAAAGTCTGATCGAAATTACTGTTTCAGAACCGATAACTATAAGTAACAGATTATGATGGTGCCTATAAAGATCTCATCAAATCAGTTGGGGTGTTCATGAAACCTGAACAATAGTTTAGTAAAGTAAGGAATTAGTTGACACTGCTGTACGTTCTCTATGAAAGCCAGAAGAAACTTTCAGTTCACTCTTGACAACACTGAATCTCTATTGATTCTCAGTCCTTTTCAAGACTTCTTTTGATCAACATGAAAGAATAAACGGTCCTTTTAAAGATGAAGTTGAGTTCTGGTCATGCAATTGAATTGTGAAAGAAACGGTGTGGAATCGACCAGAAAAGGTTGATCATCTAGCATATAAGAATTTGTGTGTATTGCAAGGTTCTGGAATCATCAAAATGATAAGAAATCTGGCCAAGTCTTGGTAAAGTTACAAGCACTGTACACAGAAAGATGTATATGGGACTACACGAACACTTGGCGTAAAAATCCTACCCCAAGTTTTACGATGTTACATGACATATTTAGAATATGAAGGCATTTGAAGAGCCATGCTTTTTAGGGAACATGTCTTATCTGATGTTCTTCCACACTTGCATAATAGGAATGATAACGCTCCCAAATTATTTTTCACCTCTTCCCAGAACTCAATCTCTCTTTAAGGACTATCCACATGGTATAACACAAAATTACTCTCTAAGATGTCTTTGATATGTTGATGTATATGCCAAGGGTTAGGAACGTCTGGAAACTTATAGGATGAAAAAAGTCAGGTTGAAAATAATACCTGCCTCATAATACATGCCATAACCCTTAGATAGCTCGAGTATATTGTTGATCATACAAGACTTGGGCATATCTATCTGTTATTTTTTTCTTTACAATTGGTCATGATAAAATTTGTCTACAATCTGGAGATGGATGAAAAATCGGTTAGGGCACATCTCATGGGGGTGGGGGTAAAGTGCTCAGGGACAGCTTCTTCCTGGACGGGAAGATGGATAGTAAAAGAGGAAGAGGAAGTTCCAAGAATTGGGATGGAGTCAGGCTAGATGGGTCACAGATCATCTGACCTAATGAAAAAGCTTCTGTGACCTTTATTTTCTGTCATAACCAGAATAACTTCAGGGAAGGTTAAATAGGGCTACCGATTGTCCCCAGACTCATTTTCCCCACCAACCCTTAGCTCCGGCCAGCCTAGATCAGGACCAAGCAATCCATTTTTCTCATTGTAACACAGGTCTACGACACTAAAAAGTGATCCTATTTTCCGTCATAACCAGAATAACTTCAGGGAAGGTTAAATAGGGCTACGGATTGTCCTCAGGCTCATTTTCCCCACCATCCCTTAGCTCCGGCCAGCCTAGATCAGGACCAAGCAATCCATTTTCTCATTGTAACACAGGTCTACGACACTAAAAAGTGATCCTATTTTCCGTCATAACCAGAATAACTTCAGGGAAGGTTAAATAGGTAGGGCTACGGATTGGCCTCAAGACTCATTTTTCCCACCAATACCTAGCTCCGGCCAGCCTGGATCAGGCCCAAAACAATCCATCTTCTCATTGTAACACAGGGGGTGTTTCACAAAGATCCCAAGTTGAACTTAACTCTAACTTGGACTTAAATATTAAGGAGAGCCATTTGTAGCCTTAAAATAAAATATATTCAAAAGCTAAAATTCAAGTATTTTAGACTTTTTTATAAATTTCACATCAAGAACATGAAATCTCCTTTATAAAAGATATTATGAATGATTTGAATCAACATTTTATGCCTTTTAAAATAACTTTTACAAAATATTTTCATAGATGCTAAGGGCTTCCTATAATTGTTAAGTCCAACTTAGAGATAAGTTCAACTTTCGGATCTTTGTGAAACACCTTGCTGCTGGTCTATGACACTAAAAAGTGACCTACTTGCGTTGTCTCTGGTAGGGTTCACCTCGACCCATTCTTCTCCTGTCCATGTTGTCATCAAACTCTGGCCGCATCGAGCCATCTGATGAGTAGTTCGGGTCAAACTGGTCGGCTATTCCTTGCTGACCACCCTTGGACGACATCACATCCCGGCCCTCCTGTCGTTTCTCCAGACTGGTCTGTCGCTGGACACGGATTCCTGACAGGACCGAACTGAAAGGGGAATTCATCAGAAATAATAAATCAAATCAAATCAAATCAAATCAAATACAATAACTAGTACTTGAAGCATAAATCTTGTTCAATATGGCACATAGTATTCCACATACTAAGAATCTTGCTCTACGATTGGTCAAAAGTAAATCACGTGATGAAAGATAGTTCGCCCATTATTGATGGGAAGCAAAAATTCGTTACACTGTGTATATAGTACTACTATCTACACAGTGCAACACACTTTCACTGAAGAGAGAGGTACTATCTACACAGTGCAAAGCACTTTCACTGAATATTATCCAAAAGCGCACTAAAACAGGCGTAATTAAGCGCGCATTACCAATTAGCGCAATTGAAGAAAACACATGCGCGCACCGTACCCTCAAGGGGTTGGGTTAAACTTAAACATTTTTGGTGTGAATTTGGGCCTAGGTGTCTTTCATGTAGATGCATACACATCCTTTTCTTTTTGTAGTTAAATTGTTTTAGATGTGGAATATAAAACAAAAATCACCTTTATGTTTCAGGCGATGGCAAACTATCACTTCCTCGTCGATCACAATGTATACGCTATCTTTCCTCAGCTTCGCTTCGGAAAGATAGCTACATCCACATCGCCTCGGAAGTGATAGTTTGTCCCATCACCTCCACCAACAGTAATTATTTGCTTACTAAACCACTACATTTTTTAATAACCTACTATTATGAGAGACAAATTGTGAAGAAAATAAGAGCTGCGTACAACAATGGTCCTACACGTAATCACATTTCTGTAACCACCCTGTCTACAGTGGTCACTTTTTGTTTCCTTCTGGTGGCCTTTATGGACAGAGTTGACTGTACATAAGATTTACCTGGTACTACATGACACATATTTCAAGGATAGTTTATAGCACCTCTTAAAGGTAATACAAAGTTTTGGTAATATTTAAACAGGATTGGATTATGAAATTTAAAATTTGCATCACCAACGTGAAACCTAGTGTTAGAATAAGCAACTTCGAGAAAATTGGGCTCTAAAATGCTAAGGATTTCGAGAAATTAAAATATCAAATTTATTCGGTGCTCTCGATAAATATTTAAAATAGCGCCTATGGCCATACAATTGTAGCTGTGATCATGAAAATCTCAGAATATGCAGTTCTGATATATAATTTCTAAACGGGAGTAGAAAATCGGTTGATTTTAGTCAAGAAACATTGTTTTGAGGCTAAGTAATATCAATCTTGAGAGGGAGTTATACAACATACTGTACAACAATCATTGAATATTGTAGGATCGCCTATGCTTCCAATATGTTTGTTTGAACCAAATTCATGACCCCATACCAAAACTTTGTATTACCTTTGAGAAGTGAGAACCAATCATTGCTCCTCTTGACCAGACTTCCCCGTCTTTCTCAAATAGCGTTACAGTAGTACAAAACCCAAAATACTGTAAACAATATTGTATTTGGTAATCAGCCATTTGTTCAAGGCTTACTTCATCAAACTCAAAGATAACGAGTAAGGGTTAGAACTGCAATGGATTTAGGTTTAGTGTTTATTATTAGGGTTGGTTATCGGGTTTGATTCAGGGTTCAAGTTGGGAATGCTGTTCTTGTACAAAATTGACCATGTATTGTACAATTCTGTTCATCTTACTCGATTCCTTCTGCTTCACCCCTCTCTCCTGCGGCCGTCGCCTCGTCGTGTCTCCGAAGCTCTTTCAATAGGTCTGACTCGACTAGCTCCCTCTCTGGGTAGACCTCGGCCACCTTCTTGGCTGCCTCCATCGTCATTTCTTGGATTTCTTCGAGTCTGAGATATAAAACAATACACATATTTATAAATAATAATAACAAATTAATACTCTGGATATACATAGCGCCTAATACGAAATACCGTCTCTAAGTGCTTTACATATATATTATCATCCCCGTCATTGGATTCATCCACACACAATGTGCAATCTCCACTCCCTGGGGAGTATTCCTACAATATGGTCACCATGAGGGCATATGGCAATTACTAACACAAGGCTTTTATCATCCCACCATGTCCCTATATTTTTCTCCTGGGTAAGCAGTGGCAAATGTAGATTAATGCCTTGCCAAAAGACATAAGTGCCGGGAATTGGATATCAGGGATCGAATCCGCGACCTTTGAATTTCAAGTCAAGTGCTTAAACCACTCGACAACGACACTTCTATGAATGAAAATGTTAATGATACTTCACCATGTTATGTCTAGCAAACGCATGACAGACCCCATCATTTCTGAACAGGGCTCTACAGTTCAAAACTAAATAATTCATATCACTTTTAAATTTGATGTCTTTTGTGTTTTCGTAACTCAAGAATGAATAGTGGACTGGTTGAATAAGGCCCTTTGTTGAAAACTTTAGATGTTTGCTTTAATAATAATAATAATAATAATAATAATAGTGTAAACTTATAGAGCGCACACACCGTCCAGGGACGCTCATGGCGCTAGCTCAGCAACAGTTCTCTTTGATACAAGTAAAGTAAATAACTTTGCAATATTTTTTGCGATATTTTATTTTATTATATTTTATTATAACCCATTTCAATCCTCAGCTCTGCATTTCACATTCTCAAGAAACATAAATCGGGATGAATTGTTTTTTCACAAACTTAATTACAAAACTTGGTGAGGGTACGAGTGATTTAGTTTAACCACAAATTTTTTCATCATTACTACACTTGCTCAAAAAAATGAAAAACTAACCGAAGTGCGGAAACCTACAGAAATAAAATTCGCAGGAATCAAATTTCCCACATTTTAATAGGAATATTTATTAGAAGTTTCACTGGTACATTTTCAGGACTGTTGCAGCTATGTACACTGGCACAACATACAGGAACCAAAGTCAAAGAATCAAATTTCTTATATTGTAAGGGAAATTTTCATGCAAATATTCGCTATTGGGTTTTGGGGAGGTTTGTGGCACTCTGACAGAACTCTGTGAAGGAGTCAAATTTTCTGGTTTTTCCCCGCTATTGTGACGGTACCCGATCACTTACCCTGGTAATTTCTCTTCCTCTGCTACAATTCCTTTGGCCTCTACTTCTCCTTCTCCCTCTCCCTCTCCCTCTCCTTCCGCACCGTCTCTCCTCTGCTCGGCCCTGGCTACGATTCTCTGGAAGTTGGCAGCAGCCGAGACTTTTTTCCGCCTGTTCAGAGAGGTCTGTTTATCCCCAGTCGTCTGGACCTATACAGATCATTGCGATCAATGCCAAATAGCATAGCATTTGAATATTTAATGTTTATGAGCGAGATGGCAAAAACTATTTCATTATTAAAATTAAACAGTTTTTCTCTTCACTGCACGACTATGGAAAGCCAGGTCTGGAAATCCAAGGTCACTGTGTCTCATTATGTACTAAATGACAAATAATAGAACGTTTTTATCTTTATTCCCTTAATTATTACCCAGCCTGATGGAGAATGCAGTCATATCTGCAGTCTCCACTCCAGTTAAGAATATAAATTCATTTCCAAACTTTCATTTGCTTCATATTTTGTCTGATCTATGATCCGGTAGGGCTGTCAATTTAATATGAAGATCAGGGACCCGTTTCACAAAGCTTTTTTTCAATGACAAATGATGAAGATCAGTGACAAATCTGTTGACAACCAATCAGAAGCAAGGATTTCAGTAGCTTATAACAAAAACTGTCATTTGTCACTGATGACAAGTTTTGTGAAACGCCCCCCAGATCAGTCTCTATATCTTGGATGGGTGTGTTCTCACTTACTCTGAGATCTGAAAGCGCATTAAGCAGGTCACTGGCTGCCACGGCAGATTTCTTCTTCCCTCTGCTGTCCGACGTTGACCCCAGGTCATCATTCCCATCATCCTCTGCCCATCTCCTGGTAGCGGTGTGGATGCATCGAGCGCATCTTGCCTGCTTGAGCCTCAAGCAGCTGGTGTGTGGAGGGAACAAAAAAATTGAAAAAATAGTACACTGATAGATAGAGATATTAGCGATATCGCCAGAAATCTTTTGACAATAATTTTTCTAGTCGTACCCTTTGGTAGTCTTTAATTTTCTTCGGCGCTCTGCAGGTTTCTCATCCGCGTGCTGGCAATTAATGTGAAAAACATATTCCACGTAATAAAATACCCTAAGTTCACCGTCACTTTTATGGGTTGGACAATTGTCCTTAGCATCCCTACTAGTAATGAAATGATGCTAATGAAGCACTACTGTGCAAATGATGATGTTCGATTTCATGTAAACGCCAGAATATCTTTATGGAAAACTGATTGGATGCCTAACCCATTTTGACCAAAATTATAAAAAGAACATTCTAATAATTAACATCATCTCTCATTCATACCCTTACCATCACAATCCCCCTGATCCCCTCTCCCACCCACCCCTCCCCCAAATTGGCAATATCATTCCTTCATCATGATTTCATTTATGCCTTTATCATGCCAAAATTCAAGCTCAACATGCTCAAACTTGAGAACAATTACAAATTATACAAATCAATGCAAAGCCAAACTCAAAGTTCAACAAAACTCAAAATAAAAAGGTTTAATCTTCAAATATGATAAGAAAATCCGTAGACAAAATAATCATCTACTCCCCCAACTTACAATCTTGATAACTGGCTGGCAGATAACAAAGAATTTTGCATTTTCCTTTGGAAGTATAAACGTTTCACTGGCAATTTTCTGTGGCTGTATATTGTGTATACTTCAGACTTCGACTGTATAGCCTAAAACGTATAGATACCGTAGTACACAAATGCATTGGCGCACACACGTGTGTAAAATGGAAGTGATAAAACAAAAATAATTTTCTACGATGCACCACTCAATATTATAAAATTAAATAAAAAGAATCAATCAATACTAGCTGTTTTGCGCTTATCTAAATACATGAAATTCAAATAGATTTTTATGTATCTATTGAATTAGAGAATTATCAAATGTAGTTAGGAACGAACCCCTTTATTCTAATGTGAAACTACAATTTTCCTTATTTTGACTAGGCCTAGGGTCTACGATAAGCGTTCCATACTTGTAGAGCTTATTTGAGTGCATGCAGTGAGAGAAACGATCACGAGCTAAATTAACTTCGATTTCATCTGCAAAATGCCGGGATACGAGGCAGCATTGATAATGAGGGTCATGAGGAGGGTAAGTTGAGTAAAAGGCAAAAGGAGGCATATATTTGATGTAGAATTATGATTTGTAACATTTCATTAATTCTCGTAGATATTTGGATTCATTCGTGCTGGTGGTGCAGCGGGTGCAGACTGCGCTTCTCCCCCGCGGGCGTGTGGGGAGGGGGTCGGGAGCGACATCCCAAGTTCGCTGCATGCATGCTGCAAGAGAAAGAGCCAGGCAAAGGGACTAACCAGGGCCAGCCAGCTCATGAAACCAACTCCATGATCATGACACAACGGCAGATCCAGGAGGGGGGCCGAAACGGCCGTGTCCCCCCTAGTGCTAGTGGCGGCGCAAAAAAAAGAGGAAGAAAAGAAGAGAAAAAAGAAAGGAGAAAAGAAAGAAAGGGAGAAGAGAAACAAAAGAACAGAAAAAAGGAGAGAAAAGAAAGAGAGAGAGGGGGAAAAAAAGGAGAGAAGCCGGGTTAGAAAAGGAAAGGAATTGCACTAAGTGACAGTAACAACGAATAAGGGAAAAACTGTGAGGGGGGGGGGGGGGGATGGGTACATGGGCATGTGAAATTGCGGCCGTTTTATAATTTTCAGAATTCAGCTTATTAAAAAAATACTAAGCATGCTTGTTCATGTTAAGCCGGAGTGTAAAAACACTTTTGAAAAGGCCGCAGCCGACGGTACCCTCCAAAGAGTGGCAGAATGGTAATCAGGAAATATCACACATAGGAGCATCACTATCCTGGCTGTGTAGTAAAAGCTGTGCTTTTGATTCTCAACATTTCAAACACCACTGTACAAAACTCAACTGATTTCACTCAAAATCGGTACTTTAGTGACAATTGATGACACCTAAATAGCAGTAAAATACATTTATTTTAACTTACTGATGTTAAAAAGAATAATTTAAAAATTAAAATTGTAAGTCTAGTGTCAAACTTTGCTTACAGCTGCATCGACATGATTGTGTACAGTCTATGCGATATTGTGTGGTGTGTGTATTTGTGTATAGACTTCTAGGTCCCTGCCTCACAGCATGTATGCAGTGCTAGAGGTCAATACGCTTTAGCATTGACTCTCTATGCTTTGCTGGAGTGGGAAATATGGGGGTCATTCCTGAAGGCTTGGGGCCGCTATTGAATGTAATCTTTGATATTTCCCTTTTTTTTTGTTCTTCAGCCCGAAATGGTGGATGCATTGAAGCGATCCCTCACAGAAGTGATGGAAAATGGAGGCATTGTGAGGAAGATAGAAAACCTGGGTGAAAAGCAGCTACCTTACCGTTTCACAGCTCATCGGCAGAATTTCAGCCATGGACAGTAAGTAGATCCTGTAATCAAATAATAAAACAATGTAAGATTTGTTAGGCATCAAATCCACTTTAAATCAAATGATCATTCTGCAATTTCTGCACTTTTGCAAAAGATGAAATCACATAAAAGCATCTGTACTACACACACAAGAACAACAGGGGTGAGATAGATATATAAAAATGAAATCGAATGAAATTAGTATGCGGAAGCAAATAGATAGTCAGATACATTTTATGATTATTTTACACTTAACTGATCTGCTATTATGAATCTTTCGAGGGAGAGCATTTCACAGCAAACGCCCTATACATGTAAGTACATGAGCAAAGGTTTTCTACACCACTTAGTATTCAGCTTGGGACAAACAAGTGATCCAGAATATTTTAAGAGCATAAAGACCCAGACAGACTATAATGATTTATCAAAGTAATATTTACTGTAGTGTAGAGCAAAGGCAGAGCCATGGACATAAGAAAAGTTTGTATTGATAACATCTCAGTGGCTGAAACAGTGGCTGAACTGTCATTAACTTCTTGCATGGATATGCATGTACATGTACATGTATTGCATGCAAAAGGCTTATATGGTTAAATTAAAGTGATAAGAAAAGTCTTGTAATAGATGTATAAAATTCACACATGACACATTTGTTGAGTTGAAACATCAAAATGTAATTAGAATTACATTTTGAGTTGAACCATCAAAAAGCCAAGACTTGGTTATGAAGGAAGATCTACATTGTGTACATGGAGCTTCTGGATACAGCAAAATTATATTCTGTTTAATAATCTCTTCTTGCCCCCAACCATCATCTTTCTCTCTCTCTAACCATCCCTCCCCACCTCCATCAGATACTTTGTGATTGACTTTGATGGCCCGCCGACCATCGTCGAACCTCTCAGGGAGTACTTCCGTCGCGACATTGACATCATCCGTCCAAGCCTCCTGAACAGGGTGTCCGAACAGTGGCCGGAGGACACGGTCTGTGAAGGACCCCATGACGAGCGGTACAATCCGGTGGTCAAGAGTGCCAAGAAACTGAAGGTCAATGTGTTACAGGAATTGGAGGATGCAAACATTAAACTATGATCGAGTCCTAAATTGAGCGTTGAACATTGGTCGAAAGACGCCGTCTGTGAAGAAACTTGTGATGAGAAGTATAACCTTGTTGTCAGGAAATCTAAGGATCTTGAAGGTCAATCTTGAAGGTCAATGTCTTCAAGATCTGGAAGATGCTATAACAGTGAAGTTTGACAGCATCTTGAATTGAGTGTCTGAACTCTTTGAACTCTTTGACAAAATCCCAAGAGCAGAAGATCAGTGTCTTCAAGAACTGGTAGAGGCTAACATTAGACAATGACGTCATCTTTGATTGAGTGTCCAAATAGGGCCTGAAGGACACAGTCTGTGTACAGGCTCTTTATCAAAGGCCCCAAGAAAATTGAGGCCAATGTCTTACAAATTCTGGAAGATGCCAACATTAAATGATGAAGGCATCTTGACTTCAGTGTTTGGAAGACAAGTTTTTTTAAAGTTTTTGTTTACAATCGGTTAAGTTTTGCTCGATTATGTGAGAATTACTTACCATCAATATGCAAGCTCAAAATTATCTTTGAGAAATCTTGTCTGGGAAAAGCACATTTTCCGGCAGAGTAGATCAATCAAAACTTTTGTATAAGAGTCACTCGGACCAAAACTGTGTGGCAAATTCACTGCTGTACTAGGTCAAAATACACACCAAAATCAGTAGAAGCATGTTTCCATTATCTTTATAATTTGCTATTTAAACTAGAAAATTGAAAATTAAATTTTAAATAATTATTTTCCTCACATGTTTCAACTATCCCGGACAGATCGGGGTTGATACGAGCAAAACCTATATAAGCTAGTTCTACACATGAATCTGAGCAAGATCCAGTACAAGGTTATTTCCAATAACCTTGTTCATGTATTAGTTGAGTGGATCAATGATGTATGCAGTTGTTATTGTCTGAATCATGTGAATTTATGCAATAAAGAAAAATTTATCATATCTGGAATAGTTTATAGACTGTAATGTGGTTTCTAAGTTTAACTTTTTGACTTATAGTACTGTATTTGGGAGAGTATGTTGACAAAATAATCTGTTCTGTACGTCATCTGCTGAAAACCAGAAGGGCTTTAACTCCATATTTGATATTTGGGGTTTATAGTTATGTTAAAAATAAGATTTTCTTGCAGTCAATTACTGAACTTTATCCCTCAAATTGACTTTTACCAGAGCTGTCTTTTTCATTATTGAGAGCTCTTTCATGGTTTGCTAGAGCTAAATATCTCTTTGTTACAATTTTCTACTATTTAGGTGACCAAGAACATGAGCAAATAAGTGATCCTTTGATAGTCCCCCTCCCCCCCCCCCCCCCCCTCCCAGCCTTAATTTTTAGCAATTTGTGCAAGTAAAATTTGAGTCATCATGAGCCCAGACAGGGAAATGCCTTAAGCAGGGCTCCCACTTAGCCGAGTTGGAACCTCGAGTTGTGGCGAGCTGGCGCGATCTTATGGCAAGCCGTTTATTATTACAATATGTGATATCAATAAATCAATTCTTGTTATCAAGAAATAATTTTATGTTCTAAAGCAATGGTAATTCTTGATATCAAGAATTCGATTTAGTGATATCAGGAATTCGATTTCGTGATATCAAGAATTGAATTCTTGATATCAAGACATACGTTTTAATGATAAAACTGCTTGCCATAAGATCGCGGCAGCTTGCCACAACTCGAGGCTCCAACTCGGCTAAGTGGGAGCCCTGCTTTAGACTATAAGAGAAAGAATGTTTGCCGAGCAGCTCAAGAGAGAAAGAGAAAAAAGAAGAAAAAATACATGCAGAGAGAGAGAGAAAGGGAGGGGGGGGGGTAGGGAGGGGAGAGAAAGAGAGATATATATATGTATAGAGAGAGAGAGAGAGAGAGAGAGAGGGGAGAGACAGATAGAGGCAAAGACTAGCATGAACAGTAAAGAGGAAAAATATAGATAGGTGCAGCAACAACTGCTATGTTTAATTCTTTAATGACATTTTGTCAACCTGTTCTACATGAGGTAGAAATCCCCATGATAACAGAAGGTTATGTTCCAAGATAAACAAACATAATAGGGAGAAGAGAGAGAGAGAGAGAGAGAGAGAGAATTTGTTATAAAAATGAAAGGGGGATGTTGAGAGTAATTGAGAGTGTTTAGACTGGAGGAGATGGAGGATCAGGAGAGAGTACACGTTTTTAGCAGACTTATGTCAGATAAATATTGGTAAAATATTTGTGATCTCATGAAGAGGAGTATTATATTCCTTCTGTAGATTCCTGAATTCATATTTTTCAAAAGACCGCCCCACTCCCCCGATCAACAAATATATCGGGTGATAACAAATTCCAGTGTCATTTCCTTACAAAAAAATTGTGAGATTTTCAGAACTGAGAAACAGATGCGAAACTGAGGTAAATATTTAAGTTTTTGTGCAATGTATTCGAAATAAAAATCAGTTACATTATCATTATTTCATGTTGATGTTAGAAACATAGTTGCCAGATTTTTATCGAAGCTAGCACCTGCAACTGCGCTCCAAATCGGCCAGCTGCCACCATTACTTTTAGTGCATTACACAAATATGAAGTCCCACTCGTATGATTCCATGTCACTCTGTAACTCGTGATGATGGTGTGTTGAAAATGTGAATCAAACTGGGTCAGGGGGATGATTTCAGCTTTTTGTTTATTTATAAAAGTAGATCTATCTCAGGTCTGGATAAACTTTGGTGTCCATTCTAAAATTTTTAAACAAATAAACAAGATTTTAATTTTTAAAAGAAACGGCAATCAAGAATCCCGGCAAAAATCATGCAGAAACACAACTCACAAGTTGTGCCAAATTCAAAATTGGTCTCATCATCATCATCATCGATATATGGGAGCAGAGTGAGATAGTCCTGTAGATCTCTCGGTCGTCTTCCAAGATATAAGTTCAATTGTCAGTTTGCGACTTAAAAGGTAGTGCAGAATGAGTGGATGTCAGGTTACATAAAATTGTTTAGCAAGCCAGTGTTTATCTAGACCCGTCTTAAAAATACCAATAACTTTGTGTGGTAGAGTCTAAAAATGTAAATGGTCGAAAACGTTTACTAAAGATAAGTTTAATGTTAAAGTCTAGATGTACAATTGGTAAATCATCAAAGATAACTAGAAGATTGGTAATATGGCATTGTATGGTGCGGGGCATGATGGGTAATGTTACAGTAGTTGTTACCTGTTAAATGATGACTCTGACTCTGTCAAACTTTATCGCCGTACAAGTTTCTTGGTTGAGGTTCTGATCGTCTGCCATGCTTTCCATTGCTGATGAGCCTGATTAAGTTGGGTCAGGGAGATGTATCATATCTCCCTGGTTGGGTTGAGCTGAGCCTGCATACAATTTCGTCTTTGTCCTCTCTGCTGTCACAGGTTCACCATATGTTCACTTTAAAAATCTAAAACTGAGGAATGGTTAACTTAAGCAAACTTGGTTTCTAAACTTGGGCATCATTTCACAAAACCGTCATGAATATGATTGGATGTCCAATTTTTGTGGACTTAAACAAAAAAAATAGGACTGAGACAATATTTCACAGTGACATTTGATCCATGATTTCGCATGTTCTGGACAAATTTTGTTTCAGATCAATTGATACTATATGAACGTAAACTACCATAAACTACAAATGGGTGCAACTAGAAAAGCCACTGCTAAAATGTCTCCAAAAATGGTAGACACACTATCTATTATGACACCAACAGTACAGTGTACTTAAATCTTCTCTGTGATTTATTAGAAATGCTTTTTGTTGTTGCATTTTTTCCTTTTCTTTATGGGCTTGCTGTATGCTGCAAGAAAAATTGACGCAAAATTATATTTAAGCAGAGTCCGTCGCTTATATTTCTCACTCTTGTGATTTTCATTTTCTTTCCAAGGTTCCACCTATGTCTCACCCTTCTTTTTCCTTCCCTTATTCATAGCTTTAAACATGGCCATCAAACGTGAGTTTGATAGCATCATCACCATGAAAACAATCGCCATGGCTACTCGGAGGAGAAGAAGAAAAGAAATGTTCCTACATAGAGACGAGACTAGACACCGTGATGATGAAACAACCACTCTATACACGCCTCAGGGTATATAGGTTGGTGAGTCGAGAGACGATTTTGTTTTAACTTCCATCAAAACGTAAGTCATTCATGAGTTCCAGTCCTTCTTCCTACTCTAGAAAACTGGTTGAACTGCCCTCAGAGCCACGCCCCTGTACCTACCCCTCTGCCTCCAGTTGCCCCACCCGTCACTACAGCCAATATCTGCTCGTCAACTTTGTAGAACAACTCCAGCTTGCACCATGAGCGACAAGGAAGCCATCTTGAAGCGGAAGCCGTCAGACGAGCAGGAAACAGACGGAACAAAGAAGTCCAAGCTCTCGTTTAACATCGGACTCAAGAAGTCTCCAGCAGTTGCAACAGAAAACAAGACCTTCAACGCGAAGCCATTGATCAAGCCAAAGATTAGAATAGCTCCCGTTTCCATCAAACTTGGAGCATCGGTAAGTTGATTTTGTACCAGATAGTAATTCACACAACAACAAAAAACTTTTAAACTACCGGTAGTGAAAAGAAAAAAAATGGAGATATTAGAGGAGGGCTAAGGGAGAAGAAATAATGTTAGTTACATTCAAGAAATATTTATAACTTGAAAAGTAGGCCTACTCGTTAACTAGTCACTGTATAAAATCTACCATGAAATTATACCAGTATATGATTTTTTCCCCTCCATTCTATAATGGAGACCTCTGTGAAATAAAGAAAATGTGAAGAAAAAAAAAGGATTCATTGAATAGTAACTTTACCAGCCGTCTATTTTGAGCACATTGATAGCTGATAGACAGGAACTCAATCAGATAAAGTTCCTATTTTGTGTCACCTTGCCTGCAAAATGCTTTGAAGATTTTTGATAGGTAACATTTTATTTTGAAATTGCAATCATACCTTTTATAGGAGGTGTGATAATAATAAAATGGTATTCAAATTGGATATACTGTGTCCTAACAAAATGTACATATAACTGAAGCTAAAAGGCCTTCAACAAAATAATGGAAGTCTGAAAAATGCATGGTTTGAAAGACTTTCCCAAAGATCGCATTTTTCATTAATTTGAATAAACTTACACCCTCTCTCCTTTGACCGATTGTCTGTTTCATGACTATCTCTCTCTCGTTCTCTCCCCCTCTTTCTCTCTCTCTCTCTGTTTGTTCCTCTCTATCTGTCTCTCTCTGTTTCTCCCTCCCTCTCTCTCTCTTTCTCTCTCTCTCTCTCTCTCTCTCTCTCTCTGTATCGCCCTCTTCTTTTCTGTACCCAGAAACCAAAGGAGCCAGAGAAGAAGATCTTGAAACCAAGCGGAACAGCAGCCAAAGCCTTTGCAGATGAAAGTGATGTGAGTAGAATGTGGACTGGTAATCAACTATAATTTGTCTGCTGAGAGGCAGAAGGGAGGAAACTTGTATAATTTAAAGCCCGTCTGCACTAGTTTGGCCAGGAGGGATTAGACCACCCTGTTGGTAACTGACAGGTGGTTATCTCATCAACTCAGCTCTCAATTAACATAAGAGAAAGAGGATCATGGGGGACCAACGGGCAGGCACCGATTAGGCATTGTTTTCTATATAGAGGGAGCAAGTAGCTGCTAGTAGTGCAGTAGGGCTCTAACACATAGCTATCTTCCTTCTGGCTTTGAACATTAACATGTTCACTACTGAATTCTCGGATTCCAATAGGCTTTATACAGGGACCACCAGGTACCTGTAGGCAATGGGTTAGGTAGTCCTTACAAATGTGCTTTAAATTGGCTACGGCCCACAAGGGCAACAGCCAAAGAGACCAACATTGTATCTTTCTGGCCACATAATATCCTTTGGCAAGGCATTAATCTACATTTGCCACTCATTACCCAAGAGAGAAATGGGGACCCGGTAGGATGACGAAAGCATTTGTGTTAAAAAATTGCCTATGCCCTCACGGTGACCATATTGTTTGGATACTCCCCAGGGAGTGGAATGGTTCACATTGTGTGTGAATGAATCCAATGACCGGGGTAATAATATCTGTAAAGCGCTTAGAGACGGTATTCCTCATTAAGCGCTTTATAACTTAGACGGTCCATAAGACCAACAGCCCGAAAGACCAACAGTCCGAAGACCAACAGCCCGAAAGACCAACACCGCTGGCAACTTTGAGATGAACAGTGCCGGTCTCGGGGGTCTTTGATCTTATGGGCTGTAATTTTTCTGGGATGTCCTTCATGCTTCCTCTTGCCCGGGTCACTTTCATTTTTCCAGGCTTCATTTTGTGTAATACATAGGGTTAGGTTTATGATTGGATTCAGTTATTAGGTTTAAGGCTAGGGTTAGGGTAAGGTGTAGTATTAGCTTAAAGGGTGTAATCATTGTATTGCTTACATACTGTCTTTATTTCAATTTTGTTGTTGTTTTCTTTTTGATTGTAGGAAGATGAAGAGGACATGCCTCCTGAAGCTAAGATGAGGATGAAGAACATGGGACGGTATGTATCCATGGACATCTTTCATGGAGAGGTGTCCTGGGACCCATTTCACAAAACCTTTTTTCAATGACAAATGACAAATATCAGTAACAAATCTGCTGATAACCAATCACAAGCATGGATTTCTCTAGCTTATAACAAAAAAACTGTCATTTGTCACTGATGACAAGTTTTGTGAAATGGGGGCCGTGGTCGAGTGGTTTAAGCACTTGACTTGAAGTTCAAAGGTTATGGGTTCGATCCCTGACATGGCACTAATGTCCTTTGGCAAGGCATTAATCTAGATTTGCCCTTCCATACCCAGGATAGAAATGGGGACCTTGTAGGATGACGAAAGCTTTGTTTTTGGTTTGCTTTTATATCATCATTGTCTAGTAATATTCAAGTTTACAAATCATCAACTTCTAATTAACTTCAGAAAGATAGACAAACTTTCTCGGTCAAAAGAGTTTTGGATAAAATAATATGGATACTGTAAATAATTCATTCACCTGTTACGTATAATTGTTTTTCAATACTCGGAATACGCGAATTGCAAACATTAATTGTTGCTAGGTAGGACAAACAAAAAGGCTTGTCCTACTAAACCACATGAAGTGTATGCAATTCGCATTCTGACTTTTGAAATACAACTATTCATAACAGGCGAATGAAATCATTTGTAACAATTGAGGCACTTAACAAAGGTTTGTGCATTAAATTTGATTACATTATGAAAATGGCCTATTGGTACGTGTTCTGAAAGGGTTAGAGTGACAAGGGCAAAAGAAAGAATGTTTTGAGGACTTCAATAGAAGCTAGACAATGGGATTGGATGCAACAAAAGAACAATCAGTGTGCATAACGATTTATAGGTCTGTGTGGTATACATCCTGGTTCAATGCTGATAAGATTGCAAACTAGACTTTAAAGGTAGTTTGTCCCTTTTGCAGGCTGAAAAAATAAACTGATGTGACTCCTATGGTAAACAAGAGATAATACCAACTCAAAACTCCCCTGAAAAGATTAAAACGGGTCATTGCCATTATGTTGGATTATATCGACCGTTAGGAATTTTTGCAACGCGTTTAGACAATTATGCATAGAAAACAGTCTGATTTTCAGACCCGTTTACTGTATGGTCGTACGTTTTGTGCTGCGCAAAGATTCAATTAGCTTAATTTTGGCCATTACAATAAGTGGGTTGTTGATGTAGACAAATGCTCATGTGCCCTTTACAGCTCATTTCATGTAAGTAATTGGCAAAGAATAAAAGAAGTCAGTCAGTCACTCAATAGAGTCTGACAGTGAAGTCTAGAAAGTAAACAGGTTTCCTTGCATGATTTGAATAGTAGGACACTGCTAATGTTTAAATTTCACAGATAGACTTTCTCTGAGTCTATTAAGGTTTTCCTCCGATAACACTCTAAATTGGTTCTGTTGTCTGATAGTTGATTGAAGATGATTGGGTAAGGCTTGGTATAACAGAAAAATATTGGAAAATGATTGGACAGGTCAGAGACAAAGATGCCAGAGAACTCAGGGGAACAGTTAACTAAACTTGAAGCCTTTGGTATATCTATCTCATGATAAATACAGCGTGGTACAGGGAGATCATTTGTGTGGCATATAAAGAGTTCAGAACAGGTTTCTCTGAGACATGCTCGTCGAGGGGAACATCAAAATGTGGTCCTAATATGAGACAAGTTGTTCAGCAGGTTTCATTGTAACTCAATATTTAAAGTAATCACCCAAAGAATCAAGAGTGTTTTGAATTGATGCAAAATTCATATCATTGCAAAGGGGAAGTCTTACCGATCAAATACAACAACTTCCCTCTTTAAAATATGTTTGGGGCCCGCAGTAATCTACTCTAAAAAATATTAATTTTGAGATCGAGATTTTCTGCCTTCAGCGGTCCTCCGTAGAGCGTCAAGATTCGTGATGTCACATGCGAGACACAGCTAGCCACAAAATTACATTTTACGCCTTTCCATGATGTCTATATGATTTTTCAGCAAATTATTCATGTTTTTCAGGAGAAAATCTTTCCATCAATATTTACTTTGTCCATAATTATCAGTTACCGGATCGTGAATTTTCTTTGGCTGACTACTTTAAAGCCACACTGTCCTACTTGTAGCTACTTGCTCCCTCTATTTAGAAAACAATTCCTAATCGGTGACCATTGGTCCCCCATGATCCTCTTTTTCTTATGTTAAAGGTATTACAAAGTTTCGGTAAGGATTCATGAATTTGGTTCAAATGAACATATTGGAAGCATATGCGACCCTACAATATTCAGTGATCGTTGTCGCGGTTGAAATCGATTCTAAAGTTATGAAATTATGAATAATAAACTCTTTATGTTGTATAGCACCCTCTCAAGGTCAATATATTAATTGAGCTATAAAACAATGTTTCTTGACTAAAATCGACCGATTAGCTATTCCCGTTTGGAAGTTATATATCACATCTACATATTCTGAAATGTTCATGGTCGCAGCTACCATTGTACGGCCGTACGGCGCTATTTGAAATTTATCAACATTTACCGGGAGCACCGGTAAATTTTTACATTCAATTTTTCTCGAAAGCAGAAGTGTTTTAGGGGCTAAATTTTCTAGTGCTTATATTACATTCACAGGGGCATCCAAATATATCAAAATTGAACAGAATCACCACCATCCAATTTTCAAAAATTCCCAAAACTTTGTATTTCCTTTAATTGAGAGCTGATTTGATGAGATAAGCACCTGTCAGTGACCTTGCAGGGAGGTCTAATCCCCCTGGCCAAACTAGTACAGACAGACTTTAAAGGGTTCAAATCTTTCTGTTTCAATCTCAGGGACACGCCCACGTCGGCAGGACCCAACTCCTTCAACAAGGGCAAGATGGGATTCAGCAGCCCCTCCGCCAAATGGAAGACGCCCCGCCTCAAGAGCAACGCCGAGCACCCTCTCGAAGAGCACGAGGTGGAGGACACGTCATAGCATCGATCGGAAATGGAGGTTTATTACAAGACGTGTATTATATTAATGTACAGAGAGAGAGAGAGAGAGAGAGAGAGAGAGAGAGAGTGAGCGAGTGAGTGTGTCAGAGAGAGACAGAGAATGAGAGAGAGAGAGAGAGAATGAGTGAGAAAAAGATGCCCAAGAGAGAGAGAGAGAGAGAGTTAGAGAAGGAGCAGCGGCTTGTCTGAGAAGAAAAAAAATAGATATATAAAAAAGTATTACACCTTGCACATTTTTAGCGGGGAGAGAAGAAATAGGGGGGGGGGGGGGATGGGAGGTGGTTAGGATATAATAAGGAGAAAGCGATAGAGAGTACTGGAATAAATTGTTTCAATTACAATTAGAGAATGAGAAGTAAGAATAAAAATGTATGTGTTTTAATGTTCAAAGCAATATTTATTTAATATTATTTTAGGCATTTTGAGATCTGGTAATAAAATACTGCATCTCAAGACACACAATCTAAAATTCAATATGAATTTATTTGTCATTAAATATGTAATCTGTTATGTATCATATGAACTTTTGGCCAAGCAAAATGTGAACTTATTTACAAATACCGGACAAGCAAATGGAGATTAGACTTAAAGATACAGACCAGTTATGGTCATGCGATTGCATTGTGAAAGAAACGTTGTGCGTGACACGTGCGTTATATCTATCAGGTCCAAATAGATATAATCATTTACCAAATATATCAATTAGTAGGCGGTTTCTCACTGAGCAAAATTTGTATGATTACGTATTAGTCAAAACATATTCTTTCACATGATGGATAATAAGAGCTTCCATTTCATTTTTTTGAGAGGGGGCGTTTCTAAAACTGGTATTTACCTTTAATCATTGATATTTTTAAATGAAAATGAAGCTGATTGAATCAAGCATTGTGATCTTAAATAAACTTATTGTTGAAAATATTTTGGAAAAAATTCATCCTGTTGCATCATTTAGTTTATTTAAAGAGAAGGTTGAGTTCTGGGAAGAGGTGAAAAATAATTTGTGAGCTTTATCATTGTTATTATGCAAGGGTGGAAGAATATCAGATAAAACATGTTCCCTGAAAAGCATGGCTCTTCAAATGCCTTCATATTTTAAGTATGGCATGTAACATCGTAAAAATCGGGACGGATTTTTACGCCACGTGTTCGTGTAGTCCCATATACATCCTTCTGTGTACAGTCCTTGCAACTTTACCAAGACTTGGCCAGATTTCTCATCATTTTGATAATTCCAGAACCTTGCAATACACACCAATAATTATATGCTAGATGATCAACCTTTTCTGATCGATTTCACACAGTTCTTTCACAATGCAATCGCACGACCAGAACTCAACTTTATCTTTAAATTTAAAGAAAATTTGTTGTATTTCTTGATTTTTGTTAGCATGGTTCATATTAGGCTACAGGTAAAACATTACCCAAATCATAAGTAAAGTTTGAAGGAATAATATTGATATTAAGTATTTCTTGTCCATTTATAAATTTCTTTTTCACTGATATGAATTTTACAAATGAATGTTTATATAGAAATTGAAATAAAAGTGATTTACAAATACAAGTAGAAGTAATCATAAACATTTGGATAGTTAAAGTTATCTGCTTTGTGGAACTTCATGAACTTAATGGCAGCAGGAGACAAGCTAAGAATGATATGAGGAAGTAGAGTTCTGCATGTATTCTAAATTCTCAAAGTTTAGTATGACTCGTAGTGTGGTTTTCAAAGGTCAAGCCTTTGATGACTGATGGTGTTGATTGAGTGGTCATGAACATGGTTAAAGGCTACCTTAAAGATAAAGTTGAGTTCTGGTCATGCGATTGCGTTGTGAAAGAATCGTTGTGGAATCGATCAGAAAAGGTTGATCATCTAGCACATAAGTATTGGTGCGTACTGCAAGGTTCCAGAATCATCAAAATGATAAGATTTGGCCCAGTCATGGTAAAGTACAAGCACTATACACAGAAAGATGTATAGGGGACTACACAAAGATGTGGCATAAAAATCTGTCTCGATTTTTATGATGCTACATGCCATATTTAGAATATTAAGGCATAAAGAGCTATGATTTTCAGGGAACATTTTTATCCGATGTTCTTCCACACTTGCATAATACAATGATAATGCTCACAAATCATTTTTCACCTCTTCTCAGAACTCAACCTTCTCTTTAAAGCCCCTATCAGGGATTTGCAAGCACTCAAAACCTGCTCTTAAAATTAACTTGAAACGGCAAGTTGAGGTTATTAAAGTATGTGCCAAATTTCAGATCGAAAGACTCAGTCTGTGGTTTTCTCTCTTTTTCGCGAGTGAAAGTTGAAGCCCTCATTTTGTACACAACAAATGGGATGGATGAAACACTGTCACAAGCAAAATTCAAATTTGAAGGAAAAAAAAGGCCCATCTAAGGTCAGTTCTGTCTGTTTTTTTTGGGGGGGGGGGGGTGGGCTCTGTGTTGCTATCTGATGGGACAAACAGTGAAAAAAATACACGGGGGCTTGGGGCGGATTGCCCAAAAGAGCCCCCTAAAATCAGAAAAGAGCTCCCATAAATTTGCATAGAGTTTAATGCAAAACAGATTTTAGAATGTTACATTCATGCAGGCAAGCTTGAAAAGTAGCCCCTGAAAAATAAATTTTAATTTTTTTCCCTGGGAACAAACATTTCCTTGGTTACCGGCATGTGGGTATCGTTGCATTCTGACTTCTGGCCTCTACAGACTCTAAGGGGTCCTGGTCCTCAAGATTTTTGCTGTTGACCTGGTGGACAATATAGTTAGTTCCAGTGAAAATATCAATTTTAAGAGATTTAAGAATAGTTCATTAATTTCTGTAATCTAAGGTAATGTATGCATGGCATATTTTGTTGCCTTTTAAAATTGTCACATTTTTCAGCCATATCTGTGAATTTGTCTGCGATTTATGTTTTTCCTCTATAAGTCCAATCGGTAGAACAGTTCATATGTTGTCATATTTTTGCCTCTGTGTCTGAATTTCTACTTTTGGAATAAAAAAAAACTTAATAAGGCCCCACTTCATATATAATGTACATGTATGTTATATAATGTACGTTACAGCTCAAATTATACTGAGGTCAATATTAGAGGCCTTTAAAGGTAGGGTATTTTACGGACATCGCTACCACTGCTTAATGCACCATCTCTCAGTGAAGTTATACATACATATGTAGAGCGATTTCTGGTTCCTTTACCCAAGCATCATTACGTGCGCAAATCATGCAGTTGGTGATGCATTATGGGACATGGCTGTTGACACATCAGGACATTGTGAGCAGCAGATGGCAGTATACAAAATCTGAAGTAGTGTCAGTAGAACAGCCTGCCTTTAAAGCCCGTCTGCACTAGTTTGGCCAGGAGGGATTAGACCACCCTGTTGGTAACTGACAGGTGGTTATCTCATCAACTCAGCTCTCAATTAACATAAGAAAAAGAGGATCATGGGGGACCAACAGGCATCGATTAGGCATTGTTTGCAAATAGAGGAAGCAAGTAGCTATAAGTAGTGCAGTGGGGCTTTAAGTTCTGAATGATACTATTGCCTCTCTTTATTTGCAGTTTCATATTGCAGATCTCAAGATTAATGCTGATAGTCGCTCCCAGGGCAGATGTTTATAAATATATCAATCCAAGTAATTCCTGATAAATAAGAGACTTCCTGTTAGTGATCAATTGAACTTTGAGAGTTATCAGAACTTAGTGATAAAATTGACTTATATCATTGAACAATTGAATGTCTCTGCATTTTTTTCTAATGTGACAGTTTTTAATCATTTCCCAGTCTTTTCCCACGGTTGAAACAAATGAAAAAACATGTAAGTAGTCACTGATTATGTAGTTGACCATTTTACAGAACGTGTGTTATATGACACTTTGAAACACATTTAAGTTTTGTGAAAGAAAAATTAGCTTTATTTTCAAAATGGTGTGTTAGCTTGTCAAGTTGACTTTAAAAATAGATGTAATGATTATTGACCCCATTTTTTAAACACATGATTTTGTTTAATCATAAAAATGCAAGAACATGGTAATTTATAATAAAAAATAGATACACAACCAATTAAGTGATATTCACAAGGGAAACCATAGTCATATACATGTGTAGCTGCCAATTTTTGTGTAATTTGTGACAACTTTCTCTGCTCATAATTGTACAGTGGAACCTCGTTATAACGAGACAGAAATTACCTAATTATTGTTATATCAGGGTACAAAAACTAAAGAATACAAAGAGCTGCCTTGGGACCAGTAAAATCACCTTTTTATAACAGATATTTATGCAGAGCTGCCAACCATTCCGTTTTTGCCGGAATTACTCCGTTTTTCCCTCCAAATTACGGTATTACGTTTTTTCTTCATAAAATACGTTTTTTAATACACAATTTTTTTTATTTTTTTTTAATATTTTTTTTTTACATACCGCGCGTCCAACAACTGCCCTAAAATGGTGATTTGATCACAAATTCAATAAAAAACTAATTTTAAAACATACTTGAAGAGAAAAATATTCTCTAAAAAAAATGAAATGCCGATAATACCAAAATAACCACCAAAAAAATTACTTGCTTGTATGGAAAAAACAGCATGATGAATGAACATTTCTACATTGGAAGTGTGTCCGCGTGGTTGTAAGTTTCGTTTTTATGTATTCCTTTTTTTTGGCTTGAAATTCCTTTTTTTTGCCATCATGATTCCTTTTTTTGGTCGCACAAGGTTGGCAGCTCTGCTAATGTTTATTTTTACATTTGTATGTATGTTTTGAATTCATGTTTTGATTGTACATAGTTGTATGTGAATGCAGGGCTCTCTGGAAGAGCAGGTCCAGAAATAGACTTGAAATGAGACCACCCTGTTGAAATAAAACTAAAATAATAATAACAATAATACTTTGTTTTATCATAGCTCTTTATAATGAGGTTCCACTGTAAACTGTAATTCTTCAGATATTTCTCAAACTTTCACTTATCAATTCTCTCATTTCTCTGCATTTTTTAATAAAAAAGTAAAATTATATAACTGAAAATTGGACTTTCCCTGATGATAATGTACGTTTTTCTTGAGCCGGAAGAATTTTAACTCTGTGTAAAATCCTCTTTCGCTTCTCAATTTTCCTGGGAAGTTAATCTGTTCCTATTTATGAACAGGGAAGTAAAGTTACTGATCCGGAAATGATATCTCCTGTTATTTTATTTTACTTCAGGCATAGTGACCTTTGATATTTGCTTGTTAAATAACATCTATAATTTATAAACAAATGTTCTTCCTTGTATATCTTTAATTGTTTCGGTCATATAGTTTTATACAGTTAACTAAATTATTCATAACCAATACCAATACCAATGAGAAAACTTGGATCTACCTCTGTTCCAATATGACTCTGCCTCCGTTCCAAGATGACTCTTTTGTAGAGAATAATTTCAGGAAAGTGTTTGTTTTCCTGGGAATCTTGCTGTCTACAACATTTCATCCTGCTATTTTAATCATATTTGAAATCATTTATTTATTTCAAATAAATTGATGACATTCTGTTCCAATCATTTATAAATAATATTATGCTGAAGCATATCTTAATTAGCATTTCTTTTATTTTTATTTCTTTTGTTTTTCTCTTCTTTTATTAAAAAAAATGTTTTGCTTTCAGGGCAAGTTGAAATTATGTCCTGCACGTTTCCAAGTAGGCCAAAACAGTGTCGAAAAGAGAATGAGGGCGAGAGGCAAGGACTATCTCCGGTTCAGCGTTGAGGGTGTGTTATTTTCTCAGCTGATTGGACGCGCGACACGGAAACGGTCTTTCACTATTATAGATCTTATTCCTAAGTTTAAGTTATCTTTAAATGTTGGACTTAACAATTATAGAAAGTCGTTAGCATCTGTAAAAATCTTTTGTAAAAGTTATTTTAAAACTTAAAAGGCATAACATTTTAATTCAAAGAATTGATATTTTCTATTATCAAACTCTGTCAAAATCATTCATGTATTTTTCATGTTCTTTATGTGGAATTTATGAAAAGTCCAAAAAGCTTGATTTTTTTGCTTTTTGAATATATTTTGTTTCAAGGCTACAAATGGCTCTCCGTAATGTTAAAGTCCAACTTAGAGGTTCGACTTGGGATCTTTGTGAAACACCCCAAGGCTGTGGACTAGTTACCAAGTATCAATGTATTATTTGCATTGTCTGTAGGAATTGAGCGTTAGTGACAGAAAACTCTAATTTTATTTGATGTGTAGTCTGATTCAAGCACTAGTATAGTAGGCTATATGATGTTAGCTTGGTATGCCTAAATTTAATCGACTGCAATCTTAAATGTGATCAAAGTATAGTGACAAATTGGTTTGAACCGGCCGACCCTTTAAATAAACACTTGGAAGAATTCCTGTTCCAGTCAATACAGATTTTGACATTGAAGCAAGGAGAGGCGTTGGTATGAACATTACTAATTTGCTCTCGCCTGGGGGAAAGTTCAACTTTTCCTACAAAAAAAGTATATTATTGTACTATTTCACGAAGTCCTTTTTTTCTTAAAAATTACGGTAGTACGTTTTCCTTCATGAAATACTTGTAAAAATAAAATAAAAATTGCACATACTGCACGTCAACCAAATGCCCTAAAATGTTGATCACTACTTCAATAAAAAACTTCACTCGAGATTTATGAAGAGTTCGTTTTTACAAATAGTAAACGAAAAAGAAAGAAAAACAGAGTGAAAAGAGTAAATATTCTTAAAAAGAATGAAACGCCGAGAATACAAACAACAATAAAAAACTACCTAATTGTAAATACACTAAAGGTCCTAATACGGAAATAACAGCATGAGGAATGGACATTTCTGCATTGAAGGTGTGTCGCGGTTTGTTATAAGTTTCGTTTTAATGGGTTTTTTTTTGGTTACTTGAATTCCTTTTTTCCCCATGATTAATGGTTCCTTTTTTTTTTGGTGCACAAGGTTGGCAGCCCTAGGGTGGATCCAGGATTGTGTGAAGAGAAAAATGGGGGGGGGGGGGGAGTTTTCTCAAAATATCAAAATGAGAATGTTTAATCATAAAAAAGTTTTTTTTTTTCAAATGCTTTTTGATTTGAGATTAAAATTTTGTTCTGAAAGTGGGGCACATTTTTCAATGTATAATAATTGCTACGAAGGACAAACATGAATTATCCTATCTAACAACAACACTTAATGTATGCAATTCGCATTCCGAAAAATAATACAATTTTTCGTAAAGGGTGATTGAAATAGTTTTTAACGAGGCACTTAACAAAGCTTTGTGCATTCAATTTGATTAAATTACGGAAAAGGTCTATTGGAATTTGAAATGGGGACACAGGCCGGTTGTTATCTCACTGAATTAGATCAACAACAAAAATATGTGTTGGAGCCGTCTGTGACTGTGTACCGAAAATTAATAATATCGCTCTGCCCGACACCTTTGACTCTCTGACTCTGGCCGAGTGGGCGGTGGAAGTGGGCGTAGTGGTTAGCAGGCGCGGATCCAGGATTTCTTAGGGGAGGGGGCCCAATTTTTTTTTTTTTTGCTCCCGAAAATTTGAAAATCGCGCCGGCCGAAAAGTCGCTCAGTGGGGGGGGGGGGGGGGGGGGGGGGGGGGGGGGGGGGGGGGGTACAGAGCACAATTTTTTTTTTTTTTTTTTTTTTTTGCTCCCGAAAATTTGAAAAACCGGCCAAAAATTCGTTCAGTGGGGGGGGGGGGGGGGGGGGGGGGTAGTGAGCACATTTTTTTTTTTTTTGATCCTCAAAAAAATTTCGATTTGCACCCCCCCCCCCTTGAGCGCCAGGGGGGGGGGGGCCCAACCCCCCAAAAAGGTAAAAAATCACGTGATTTTACATGATTTTTTTCTCAAGGGGGGGGGGGGGGGCCCGGGCCCCCCGGGCCCCCCCCCCCTGGATCCGCCACTGGACTGGTGGTTAGGGTAGAATAGCACCCATAAATGGAAACAGTAGAAGAATGAAATAATCTCCTGGTATATCTTCCCTTTTTTCCACAGAATGTATATTGGTAACATTACTGTTCGCGAGATCGACCTGGGGGTCATTATTGCCGCCGAGGCCCCCGCTTTTCGTGAAAATTAGCTGTGTTATTATGAAACCGGCTACATCATGATCAACTGCGCATGCTGATAATCAGAAATGTCTTTATAGTTATTTTAAAAAAACGTACTAAATTAGGAGGAACTTTACGAAATCAAATTAACTCGTCAACGATTTTTTTTTTTTTTAAACTGGATTTTAAATAGCTATAATATCTTTTCCAATACGGGACAAGGGACCTATCCTCACCTTGAAGTGATTTTTTTTTTTTTTTTTTTAATCTTTCTTGCCTTATTTCTAGTAGCCCCCCCCCCCCCACCCTCAAATATTTTTATATTTTGGACTGACAACTTTCTAAAAATTGTGCTTGTCTGATTTTTTTGGTGGGGCTTTTCATATTTTATGAATTATGTCCACGCCCCTCCTGTTTAAGCTATGGTCACAAATCAGAGCAGCGACCGACCGATCAGTAGCCTGCTCGGTCGCTGCTGGAATTAGGCATCGCCCAGCGATTAGGTCGCTGCCCGGGCGGCGACCGCCCAGGCACCGAGCGTATTTTGGGCGGCGAGTGAAAAGTGAGCAGGCGCCACCCAAATTTTAACTCCGCGCTAAAGCTTCAGCGGCGACCGAGCGATGCCCTAAAAACGAGCGGTGCCTGGACGGCAGCCGCTCGGTGGCCGGGCAGCCGCCGGGCAGAATTGGTTAAAAACTCGCCGCTCGGCCGCCGAGCAGGCTACTTTTGGGTAGTGTGACCATAGCATAACTTGGATCTGCCTCTGTTACAAGATGACTCTTTTGTAGAGAATAACTTCAGGAAAACGTTTGTTTTCTTGGGAATCTTTCTGTCTACAACATTTCATACTGCTATTTTAATAATATTTAAAACCATTTTATTAATTTCAAATTAATTGCTGACACTCTGTTCTATCCAATCATTTATAAATGTGACACTTAAGAACAACATCTTACCATACCTATCTTTATTTCTTTTGTTTTTTAGGACAAGTCTAAATTATGTCCTACACGTTACCAAGAAGTCCGCTAAACTTTTCCCCGACAAAATTATTTTATTGCTCTATTTCACAAAGATTTTATTTCAATGCCAATTCTGCTATTCTTAAAGTGATAGATGGTCTTTTTGTATTGAAAGTTTCAGATGAACACTCTTTGGAATAGGGGTGCAGAGCTGCCGACCAGTTCGGTTTTCCCGGAATTATTCCTTTTTTTTCCTGAAAAATTTAGGTAGTCCGTTTTTTCTTCATAAAATACTCTTCTTCTTTTTTTAATGTAATTTTTTTTGCACATACTGCACGTCAACCAAATGCCATAAAATGTTGATCACTACCCTAAAAAAAAAACTTCAATAGAGGTTTATGAAGAGTACGAATTTACAAATAGTAAACGAAAAGAAAAAAAATTAAAGCGAAATGCGTAAATATTCTCATAAAGAATGAAACTCCGATAATACCAACAAAAACTACCTAGGCCTACTTATAAATAAACTATAGGTCCTAATATAGAAATAAAAGCATGAGGAATGGACATTTCTGCATTGGAGGTGTGTCGCGGTTGGTTGTAAGTTTCGTTTTAATGGTTCCTTTTTTTGTTACTTGAATTCCCTTTTCCCCCCATGATCATGTTTTTTTTTTTTGGTTGCACAAGGTTGGCAGCTCTGGGATGGATCCAGGATTCTGTGGAGAGAAAAAAATGGGGGGGGGGGGGGGGGGGAGTTTTCTCAAAACATGAAAAATGAGAATGTTCAATCATAAAGAAGTTTTTTTTTTTCAAATGCTTTTTGATGTGAGATTAAAATTTTGTTCTGAAAGTGGGGCACATTTTTCAATGTATAATAATTGCTACGAAGGACAAACATTATGAATTATCCTATCTAACAACAACACTTAATGTATGCAATTCGCATTCCGAAAAATAATACAATTTTTCGTAACGGGTGATTTGAATAGTTTTTAACGAGGCACTTACAAAGCTTTGTGCATTCAATTTGATTAAATTACGGAAATGGGGACACAGGCCAGTTGTTATCTCCCATTGAATAAGACCAACAACAAACAGAAATCCGTGTTGGAGCCGTCTGTGTACCGAAAATTACTAATATCGCTCTGCCCGACACCTTTGACTCTCTGACTCTGGCCGAGTGGGCGGGGGGAAGTGGGCGTAGTGGTTAGGGTAGAAAAGCACCCATAAATGGAAACAGAAGAAGCATGAAATAATCTCCTGGTATATCTTCCCTTTTTTCTCAGGATGTATATTGGTAATATTAATGTTCGCGAAATCGACCTGGAGGTCATTATTGCCGCCGAGGCCCCCGCTTTTCATGAAAATTAGCTGTGTTATTATGAAACCCGATATATCATGTTCACCTTCGTATGCTGATAATCAGAAATGTCTTTAGCTATTCATGAAGAAGAAGAAGGAAAAAAAACGTACTTAATTAGGAGGAACTACAAAATCAAACAAACTCGACAACGTTTTTTTTTTTTTTTTTTTTTTTTTTTTTTTTACTGGATTTTAAAAAGCTATAATATCCTTTCCAATACGGGATAAGAGACCCCCTTTCCCACCTTGAAGCGGTTTTCTAGCTTTCAGCCTAATTTGTATGTAGCCCTACCCCCCCCCCCCCCCTCAATATTTGTTACTTTAGGAAGCCCTAACTTGTTACAATGAAGGCGTCCATCCCGCCTGTTTTTAATGTTGAACTACTTTCCCCCTAACCAAAACCAAACCAAAATTCTGCAAATATGGATCGACATAAGCTCAAATGCCCACCAGTAGCGTAATAAGCAAAAACTCCTTTTTTTTCGGGGGGGGGGGGTACAAAGAAGAAAAAATCATGTCATTTTAGCAACATTTTATAAATCAGTATCGAATTAGAAATAAACCACGTTTGATTTTTTTTTTTTTTTTTTTGGGGGGGGGGGCAACTGCCCAAGCCCCCCCCCCGTATCAGTACACCAGTGATGCCCACAATCAAAGTCTTGAACTCTTCTTTGTTCGTTTTCATATACGTGTCAGTCATTAACAGTATGTTAATAAAGTAATATCTTCGTGTTTTCTTTTATCCGTCTTTCGGGATACGGAAACGTCAAAATAACGGTATGGTAAAGCTGTTCCGTGTTTTTGTATTTCGTAGAAACTCACAGATTGATTCATACGTGCATACATTTCTTGATAATTTTTACTGCAGTTTCCGTTTCCTATTGCAACTTTTAAAACTTTTCCGATTTACAATCGACCACATATCGCATATCCGAAAAATGTATCCGTTTTGGATTATTCAGAATCTCAAATATGCAATTGGCCTAATATTTCTGTATTTTAATGAGAAAGAAAGATCCCCTATGCTCTACTATATCAAATTCCATGAAAAGAAAATCGGACCATTTCGTGGACTTTGCACTTTTCACGTTGATCACCTTAGGGCGCAGATAATGGGGGGGGGGGGGGAGACACGGGCCTGCCCCACCCCCATTTTTGATTATTTTTCCTTGTGCTCTTATTATTATTTTCATTTGCTTGTTAGAAATTTTTGCTTTATTCGGCGATTCCTTTTAATGCTCAATATCACTTGTTTCTCCCCCTCCTTTTTAAACAGTTTTGCTCGTCAGATTTCGATGGCAATCAGGCCCCCCCCCTTTAAACAATATTCTTGAGATGTCATGCAGTCGATTAATACTTGTTGCCGTCAAGTTCATAGTTTCGGCAATATCGGCAAAGGAAGGCCCAACTCGGGGCTTATTAGCCTTTAAGGAATATAATTTCACCAACTGACGAATAATCATTGTTCAAACACTTCGATTAAAGATTTGTAACACAATAAAAAAAATGTTCAAACACTTTGATTAAATATTTGTAACACAATAAAAACTGTTCAAACACTTCGATTAAAGATTTGTAACACTTTTTTTTTCATCGATAGTTTTTTTGTATTGATTCCAAAACAATACAAATCATTCTTAGGAATACAGTTGTTTGTTATCTTGACACGATTCAATACATTTTCAATACATAGATTGTACGATTGATGAAAACAAAATTGAAATCAGTTGTAACATAAAACAAATAACCCCATCAAACCAAACACACTACTTCCGGGGGTAGTAGTGTGTTTGGTTTGATGGGGTTATTTGTTTTTGGTTATTTGTTATTTGTTATGGTGGGTGGGGACCCACCATATGCGACATACGACACACAAACACACAAACACACACACACCACCCGACCACACTTCCACACATAATACATACTGTTCTTAGCCTCCTCAGAATACCCAAAATTGGAGTGACAGAATAATAACACAAACGCAAACACAAAACAAACAACCACGCGCGCACACCCACTGTAACATTACAATATCCGTGTGAATCAGCTATTCTATATGCGTTAGTTTAACATTTTGAAAAGGAACGAGAACCTATTCATATTTTTCAAAAACGAAAATAAGTCAAGGAGATGCAGTGAATGTAATGCCTCCTAGCAAAATAGCAATGAATACCATCAAATTGAAAGAAAATGGTGCGTTAGATATTTTAGTGATTGTATTGATGACTGAAGCATATACTTTATGATTAATATGAAAATAGAAATAAGGTGATACAGAACAATGTAGTCTGGTATGGCCGGAGGTGGTATACGTAAAACTTCTATTTTCTCCTATATACCACAAATACTGTGCGCAAGCTTACATGCAACTTTAATTCAATGTATAGGCAAAAGCGATAAAATGGAATCATTTTCACCAGCTCGCAAACTTACTAAGAAGAAAAAAAAACTTTATCGACGATGGAATCCGTATATTAGAAATATCCTTTGTATACAAAACAAAAGAGAAAGAAGGTTAAAAAATGAAACAAAAAGAATGAAATTTAAAAAAGTAAGCGCGTAAGTAATTTATAATTAAATGAATAGGACCATTTTATGGAATTCTCTCCCAAACTCCCTACGTTGTATATCCAATACTGAAACATTCATATCTAAACTCAAAACTCATCTTTTCAAATTAGCATGTAATAAAGGATAAGTAATGTTGTAATTTTTCTCTTTGAAAGAACTTCATTGTTTTCTATATATGCTTTTGTTTACTCATCTTCCTTTTATGATATTTTTATATTTTATATAAAATAATATATGTATATTGTAAAGTGCATTGAAATGTCAACAGACATGAAATGCGCTATAAAAGAACAAAGTATTATTATTATTATATATGAAAATCGGGCAGTCAGTCAGACGGACAGATCGAATACAGACAGACAAACATACAGACAAACAGACAAACAAACGGACATACATACAGACAGACATAAATACAATCAAAGAGATGAATAACAATGGAACTATATCGGAGCAAACTAGTATGAAGGATTACGAGTAAAGAGGGTATGCGGACATTTCCAAATAGTGTAAAGAATATCAAAATCTCTCTCTAAAAAAAAAAGAATAGGGAGATTATAAAATTATGCACACACTCCTAAAGAGTGTAAAGAATATCAAAATCTCAGACTCTCTAAAATAGCACCGACAAAGAAAATGTTAAAAGGAAATAAGAAAATAATAATAGGTCGGACTAAAAACGGCTGCGGTAATATTGTTGAGGGAATACCCTTTCTAAAATGTCGAGTGTGCAATTTCCACTTGTGCAACGTGAGCTTTTACTTTAACATTGTCTGAGATTCCCGTTTTAAAAATAGTACATGTACTTTCAAAAGTGAAATGTTGAGATAATCATTGTAAAATGCATGAATAGTTGTGTTTTTGTTTTTGTTCATATGCATTCAGTTGAAAGGCCGCCATTAAAGGCAGACTTTACTACTTCAACCAGAAGGGATTAGACCACCCAGCGAGCCAGCGAGGTCACTGTGACAGGTGGCTATCTCATTAACTCAGCTCTCATTTAACATAAGAAAAAGAGGATCATGGGGGACCAACAGGCACCGATTGGGGAAGTTTTCTATATAGAGGGAGCAAGTAGCTACAAGTAGGACAGTGTGCCTTTAAATGACTTTCTTCCTTTATTGATGCATTCTTTCTCTTTCTATCTAAGCATAATATCCTATCATGCTTATTATTCTTTCCTTTCTTTTGGGGTGAGAAACAGATGATTAAAATGAGCGATGTTCATTTTCATGATGATCACGGGAGCATGTGGTTTGAGATTTAGTCATGAATTGGTGCGGTGGGTCTAAAATAGAACATTCAAAACTAAAATCGGCGGTGTTATGTTTCACACGCGCAAAGGAAACGCGTCACTTTAAAAAGTTCCCCTTTTTCACAATAATATTGGCCAATACACTCTTACACAATTTCCATGCACATTCAACTTATACTTAATATAGATGCTTTAATCACCTGTTAAATTCATTTCTTTCGTGTTTTTTTACACCTTGTTTCAAATCGACTCCTATTTTTCTTTTCAACAAGTTGAACCGCCGTCGCGTAATTCCATGTCGGTGTTACACAAATCAATTTCACGTCTTGATTTAGTTGAATATAATTATGTCATGACGTATTATATCTATTTTTAGAAATTCGTAGGCCTTTAGCCGCATCATGGGCTGTTTTTAACGATAATAATGAAATAAGGCTAAAAGATAATATTCGTGAGGGGGCCGTTGTTGCTGTTCTTGGTTTAATGTCGATTGTCCATCGGTGATTGAATAATTTTCACCAATCAATGAAGCCTCTTGCCTGAATATTATACTACTACTAACTGGGTTTAAAAAAAAACTTTTATCGTGGCAAAAAATAATAATTTGCCATCAGTATAATAAGATATAACAGCATGTATATTCAAGCTCCTCGATACCCGAATATCGTCTGTAATAGCACACTGGTTGTCAGCAGACGATTATGATGATATTCGGTCATCACGTTGCCAGGAATCATCCTGGTTTTTAAAAAAGTTTACTAGCGAGCGAAGCGACCGAGGAAAGAAGAAATGTTACTGTGATAAAAGAATTTAATTTCTATGTAAAAAAAAACACACCAGACAAGATTATTTTCGGGCCCCTTGCTACCCGCTTCTAAAAAGATACTTTATTGCATTTAAATTGTTATTTCCTTATCAAAATATATACCCAAAGCGGTATAGGTATGTTGCGTTTGAGATACTTAGTTTTCATGAAGTTGACGTTATTTAAGAACAGTGACTGTACTTTTATTTCTAGTACAATTATTAACTGAAGTTCTTTCGCGGCATTCCGGTGGTTAAAAACAAAACAAAATGAGTTAAACAATAACAATGGCCTGTATAAACATTTACCCTATAAGTTCCAACTGAAATCATTTCAAAATGTGCCGAAAAAGTATTTATTTACTTATTCATTCATTCACATTCCACAGATTATACAAATTTATGACAAATATTTACATTGAATTGAGAAAAAAATACAGAGAATGATGAGGAGATTGAGAACTAGAACAACAAAATGATGGGAAAGTATGGAGGCGTCTATGCTGAGAAGCTTATAGCGTGTAAAATGTAGCCCCCCCCCCCCTCACTTAACAAATCTTGTCGTAGACATTACATGATTTAGAAAAATAAATTTACCAAAATATTAGAACATAAAAGAACAAACATAATTATATATATGGACACCATATACAAATTCAATATACATTTACCGCACGAGAGAAAAAAGCCAAATTATTATGTAGAGTCAAATATAATTATTGACATGTTTATGTATATAAACTCAGTTAGAAAAGGCTTTGGACAATTTTACTTCGAATTGTTATCGTGATATTAGAAAATCAGTAACCGATACCCTGAGTTATTTAGAGCTTCGGTCCAATAATCCGGGAATTATATTTGTGTGGCTTATTGTTTCATTGTATCAACCGATGATCAATTTGAAACCACATTAAAGGCGAATTCCACACTGATATTAAGTTTGTTAATAGAAGCAGAAAATGAAAGTAACAGGTCGGTGAATGTTTGAGCAAATCCGGCGATCAAAAATTAGAAAGTTTAGAATATTTAAAGTTGTCATCAGTGAAATACAAATTGTGACGTAGCTATGGAATGCTGGAAAAATATAAAATATGCCAAATTCAATTTTTTAAAGATTTTCAGCCCAAAATAATGAAAAATTATGAACTAACAAACCCTTTGCAATTTTTGTCAAAATTTCATGAAATTTGCCTCGATCAATTTTTGTTTGTGTGTGTGAACCTGGGACACTTCTTTAGGGGAAATATAAATTTCTTAATTTTTGTTGTTTTCCAATCAGTTTTCATGAAATTTTCCCCGATCCTTTTTATTAATTTTATGAACTTGGGACACATTAGCTATGGAATGATGAAGAAATACGAGTGTAGGTCTAATCTAAAATTATCGATTTTGCGGCCCAAAATAATGAAAAATGATGAAGTAACTGCCACGTTGAAGTTTTTGTCTAAAATTGACGTTTTCACGAGTTTTATGAAATTTGCCCTGATACAATTTTCCGACAAAGTACGGTGATATTAACTCTAGATTGATTGAAAAATATATATTATTATACATGATAACGAAGAAAATCTTTGGTATGGGCGGAAAATGATATAAAAATGATGAACGTTTTTGACGGATACTAATACTAAGGGGTAATCACCCTTGCGGTTATTTTGGTCAAAATATTGGCGTCTTTCCAAGTTTCTTTACATTTTCTTTTTTTTTGCTGTAAAGAACGAGGATTTATTTCTAAAAAAAGGAAATACGCCCGATCTAAAAATGTTTCGAATTTCGGCCTTATGTTAGAGATTTAGAAGAAAAAAAGCACACACTCATTCATTTTCATGTATTACATATCGCATTCATTCCACAGAGGGGAGAGAATGATGTAGAAAGAGGGAGGATGGGGTACGGGTATGGGAGAGTATAAGAAAGAGGGAGAGAGAGAGAGAGGGAGGGAGGGAGAGAGAGAGAGAGAGAGAGAGAGAGAGAGAGAGAGAGAGAGAGAGAGAGAGAGAGAGAGAGAGAGAGAGAGAGAGAGAAACGGTAGATAGAGAAAGAGAGTTAGAGAAAGAGAGAGAGATATGAAAACATGAACAATGACAGATGAAGGAGACAGAAAAGAGGTATAAAAAAGTAAAGATCACTGGTAATGTTAAGACAAAGGAGAGGGAAAGAAGAGGAGAAAAAAGTGAGGAAGAGAGGGGTGGAGAGAGAAAGGAAGAGAGGGGGAGAGAGAGAGGGAAAGAAAAGGAAGGAAAGAAGAAGAAGAAGAGAGAGAGAGAGAGAGAGGGGGGGGGGGGAAGAGTTGAGACTAAATCCTCTCTTTAGCATGCTTCCTGTTCATTCCTGGATTCGATTATCTTTAAACATAAGAGTTCACAACTGAATTATTTACACCCCTTGTAAATTTGATGATTTAGTGTTTTTTTGTAACTCAAGAATAAAAGGTGGACTGGTTGAATAAGGGCCTTTTTTTCTCGATACATGTACATTTAGATGTAAGCTTTAATAGACCACATTCTTATGAAACGTAATTCAGGACAAATCAATTGTTCACATACTTGAAAAATGACAAAACTTGGTATGGGTATTAATAATTTTGTTCTTAACTGTAACTACAAAACACACAAGAAATCCATATATCATAACTTCATGAGACACAAAAAGTTGATTGGTTGAATATTTTTATTCCTTTACACAGATTAAACATAAAATCATGCATAATTATCTCATAAAATTTCATGGCACACACTAATGTTCCTTTTTAAAATAAAAGGATTTCTTTTGATACACTTTAATTTTGCCTTTAATGCAAATACCTTCAATATTATTTATAATACACATTTGTTCATACTTTATAGTTAACATTTCTTCAAAATAAAACACGGGCACAGCTAGTAAGGAAAGAGAGGATATACAAACTTAATTTGATCCTGGAATCCAGATCAGGATTTATCAGATTCTATATTCAGACTGTTTAATGACATATACTTAAACAAAATCTCTCTCTATTTTTGTGCTAATATGTCAACTGGTGCAGATTTATAACAAATACTAAGATAAGAAAAAGTTTGAATAAAGAGATTGGCTTGTGAAAAAGCCCTTTATGCACTGTTACTAACATAACAGTCTAGCATACATTATATGTTGCAGAATTCTAGCTGCTACTTTACAAATTGTACACACATCACCAAATCTGATGGCTATGATAGACTTTAATATGACACTATTTAATGCATTTTACCTCTAGATAACTTGGCAGTGGTTACATTTTATAGACTTTAAGCATGATTTATAACATAGTGAGTTCTAACCATTTGCTCTATCTAACCAAAAAGTCATTTGGCTAAATAAAGTATATTAACTAACAAAGCTAACATACTTGACTAACTTGAAAGAAGAACGATAATATGATAAAGAATCTACCAAAAGTAATAAACCCTAAAATGGCATTTCACCATTTGATTTACTAAGCCAAACAGAATCACTGGTACTTCAAAGATAGCACTAAGAACATCATAGCATACCTATGATGTCTTTTACTGTTTTTGTCAGCTTGAGTTCAGCGAATGATTTATACTCGAACTTTTACGTAAGAATTCCCGGAAAGCTTTGAACTGCGTGGGCCAAAAAAAATGCCCCAATCACTAGCAACAAAACACAAACCAAACAAGGTTCGCTATCAAAAGGTGTTTCTGATTCTTACAATGGAGTCATATATACAGAGTAAATGGCCCATTGATTTTTAACAATGAATCTTTTCACAGCAAGCACCAAATTATTGAAAATGAAAATGAAAGGTGGCATAAAACGATCAGTCGTATTACAAAGAATGACTGTATAATTGCCTGCAAATGTCAATACAATGAGTACGGTGAGTAAAATAAGTAAATAACATGGTTTCCTTTGAGCTAACATGTTTGTGTATAAAGTACATTTGCATATAATACACCATATACATATTATTCTATATTTGAGCTACACGAAGTAGTCTCCTTAGAAGTTCAATCGAAAGAGTTCACATCTTTCGTGGCTAGAAAAAACAAACAGATCTTTAACACATTTAGAACTCTAATAGAGATATTGTACATCTCTCATTCTCTTTCTCTTTCTCTCTCTCTCTTTCACAACGCTACTCTATCCCTACTTGATAAACTTCACAGTTCTTTGTTATTTGAAAGAATAACAAAGGTAGGGAAAACCTCTCAGGAATAGATTGGACAAAATGCCCATACATAAGTCTCATCAGTTTAAATAAGCAACTGCCTTTACAATTCTTTGATTTATATCTTTTTATACAAAAGAACAGTAATATACTGTACCACTTACTGTACTAGACTTTACAATGTCTTGTTTTGATCTCAAAAGTTTTAAGATAGGACAACTATCGGCACAATTAAAGAAGGCACACACACACACACGTATCGTCGCTGTTTTCACGAAGTGACGGTAGTGAAAAAAATTGCATTCACTTTGCGTTACGATTTTCCTCACTACCGTCACTTCGTGAAAATAGGAACGATATATATATATATATATATCTATATATATACCTCCCAGTATTAGAAATCACATTAGATATTATATATTACAAAGGAAAAGAGAATAGCATTTAGCATTGCCAGTATAGGACAGGGTTAATATGGATGCGATAAAGAACGAGGTACATTGTACCGTATATATCAGATTTGTTTTTGAAAAGTGAACGTACGTGTAGAAGCCAGAACATTTTGCACATTTCGTCATCGATATCCTGAACTGACAAATCTGTATAGTAATATATATGACGGATTCATCGGACCATAGTAACACTAACAATGTATCCTACATGTAACATGGATGATTATAAACAGGATAAATTATTTCATAACTAATGTGATTAAAAAGGATAAACGACGAGGTCACATACTTACTTTGTATAGCATAGCTGGAGACTAAGTACTTAACATGTTTTCGTTTAGACATACAGATACATATGTACATGTGGTTATAATGGTTTATAAAGTACAAAAAGAGTAAATAAAACATTATATAAGCAATTTGGTATTTATGTTGTTTTTCCAACATTACTACATAGCTGGGTGGTGGGATATAATTATATGAGGAAATACAATGCTCTTCCTACCTACGAAAGTGGCATATTTTTCATTGGGGTAATATTGATAAAGGGAGAGCAAAAAGTTATTTACCATCATTACAAATCATTTTAATTCTCACAGAAACAGTTTCACAGAAATTCAACTTTGGGAGTCATGTATCCCGTCGGCGCCTGGTACGGCTTGTGAAATATTGCCCAACACACCTATGACACACATCATAATGATCACAAAAATTATTAAACATTTCTATCAATCTTTCATGATTTTGATCAACTCCTTGCTTAAACAGTTTCACAGAAAAGATACTTTCAGAAGCATGTATAGCTTCGCCGCCTGGTACGGCTTGTGAAATATCGCCCAACACACCTATGACACACATCATAACGACAACAACAATTCTTTAACTTTTCTATCAACCTTTCATGGTTTTGATCAATTCCTGTTATAACAGTTTACTTTCAGTTTCATATATTCCTATGGCGCCTGGTACGGCTCATGAAATCATACAACATACCTATGACACACATCATCATGATACCAAAAAGATCATATACTGGTAACTAATCTTTGAACACCCTAATACCAGTCGACCGGCAATCAAGCCGCCCCAGTTACCATGACTTGCGTTCCTATTTGACCAAGACGTGGACAAAGAACAGGTGATTAGTAGTTGGAAGTGCGCTACTTCCTCTATCCCGTAACCGTATATCCTTTTTGGGAAAAGCGGAAGCAGGTTGTGAGTGGGAAGTGATTCTTCAACGGATGGGAACAAATACGGGCGGGAAGTTGGCAGTCGGAATACAATCATGACCTTTATCCATTGAAGATCTATTGACTGTGTCATCCATTGTACAGGGTTACCGATGCATGGCTGCTCAGAATGGGGGTAGCTTAGTCATATGTTGGAGTAGGCAGTTACCCACCCAATTCTGTAGTATCTTTTATATTCTTTGATTAATCATAAATGCTTGGACGATGATCCAGATTTTTTACTTTCTTTCATTAAAAAGTGTGCAATGTGTACATGACAAGGCAAAATAGAACAATGGTGTCATATTGTGCAGTTAGGCACCCAATTCTGTAGAATCTTTTATATACTTTGAGTAATCATAAATGCTTGCACGATGATCCAGAGTTTTACTTTGTTTCATTAAAGAGTGTGCAAATGTGTACATGACAAGGCAAAATTAGGACAATGGTGTCATATTGTGCAATATGGTTTCACTGAGCCTTGTAAGAAATACATGTAAGGCTGCAAGAATAAGCATTTATCTTAAACAATCAATGTGAATATTCACGATCAATTAATTACATATTGATCATATCCTCCAATCAAAGCCTATGAAAGGATTTCGTCATGTAAATTACATGAATTTATGAGTAATACAAAATTAATATTGATTGATTTCTTTTTACTTTTGGAATGATATTGGCCTGCAATTAAATCATGATAATGCTAGATTTTTGGCTTGAAGATCAATAAAGTGAAACTGAATAATACAAATAAAAGATCACTATTGTCACATAAGAAGACGTGTCTCATCTCTTTCATGTAGCATCATGCCAACATGCATCTGTCTAGAAGATGTCTTACATGTCTAAGATTCTAACTTGGACATGTTTGGCTCAAGCTCAAATATATCTGAGCTGATTAAAATCATAGATTGAAATCATAATTACATTGAAAATCCCAGTGATTCTGATTATCACTTAAGTCTCATCAGTTTGATTTAAATAGCAGTAATAGGGAGGGGGGTGAATCAACAAATATTGTCTACACTACCCTAGTAAGTAGCTCAAGTTTCTAGTTCTGAAGTTGTCCTGACGATGAGCTCCTCATCCTTTCGTGGTAGGTCATTTCATCATGACCTAGATGCTGCCTTGAGGCATCGGGGAGCCGCTCCGCCCCCGCATCGCCCCAGACCTGCCTTGGGGGCATCGGCTCCGCCCCCGCATCGCCCCAGACTTGTCGTAGGGGCTGCTTTGGCTCGGTCGTCCTCCGAGGACTGCCCATGGGATTCATGATCTGACCCTGATGCTGCACCCCTAGGTGCCCCCGCCTCCATGCCTGAGGGCATCAGATCCGCCCCCGCCGGAGATCTGGTGGGGAGCAGGAGGGGGTAAGGGGTAGGATGCAGAGGAGGAGGAGGGGGAGGGCGTGGCGCTGGGGTACATGAAGCGATGCGAGTGAGACTGAGGAGGAATGCTGTCGGTGTTGGGGTGCAGAGGGTACCTCACAGATGACGAGTGGGAGGGCTGCCCTGGTGATGGAATGCTCATGTCTTTGGGAGTGATTGGAGAATAATAACCCTCATCGTCTGTGTACATATTGGCTGGAGTCTGTTAATGAATCAGAGACATAAAAAAACATATAAGTATAAAAATCATAGCAAATATCTCCTAACAACAATATGCAATAACACTGAACCACAAGCCCTACTTAATTATAATTTCTTCTCAGATTTTCCTCTTTTAATTCAAGTACCTTGTTACACAAATATGTAAGGATTCACACTAACATCGGTTAAGGCAATACACATGCAACACTAGAAAATCCAGAATGATTCCCTCCCCCCTCCCCTTGTTTTGACTATATCCTTAATAATAAAATTTGAGCAATGTGTTATGAGAAACGCCCTTCTTAATCTCAGACTGATCATTCAAGAAAGAAAAGAAGAAGAAAAGAATGGGATCTTGATGTAATTGAGCTAAAAGTTAATTATGCATTCAATTCATTTGTTTAATTTCGTATATTATCTGTATAAAATTATATACAGTTGAAATACTGTATCAAACCATATTATGTTCATGAAAATGTATGATGAAAACGAAAAAAGATGCAGAAACCAATTAATCAAATCAAATCAAATCAATCAAATCACAAGTCTTCCATCCTGTATTCCAAGGGCTCTGATCACTCTTCTGGAAGAAGAAAAAAAGGTAACAATTCAAGTGGGTGTGGTGTTACCTGTGTGGTAAGGCCAGATGAGCCTCTGTAAGGCTTGGTCAAGGGGTAGCTGTAATGTCTTTCCTCCTCAAAGGCACCTCCATGGCTGCATCAAAAACAAGACGTGAGATGAACAGATAAGTCTTATTTTCATCATTTAAAGGTTATGAGTTTAATGTGATTGACTGGTTGGGAGGATGCTACTACTTGAGCCTTAGCTATCTCATTGACCTACCAAAATCATAGTTATGTGACTTCATTTTTTCCCTCCCAACACAGTGCAGAAGATTATATTTGTATAGTAACTGCACCGTATAAATTGATCTTATTGTTAAAATATTATAATTAAATGTCAAGTTGAGAAAACTGCTAAAACATGAGCAAGTTGTGAGATTGAAAAATTCAAGCTCTGTTATTTTACTTGAACGCTGTTGAGCGCTAAAATCAGTGGCCTAGGTACAGCATGGGTTATATGGGAGTGCATTGTGCACCAAGCATGGTGGATATTTATTTTATTTATTTATTTATTTATTAGTCTTTTTTAGTAGGGTGGCTCCATCAGTAATTAAATACTGTTTTCCTTGGAGGCCCTACAAATACAAAATTTACAAACATATTGGTGTAAACAATCCAAATCGAGACAAAATGAATTTAGTTACAATATTTTTGAGCACTATTGAAATTGTATGTCATTATAGACTTGATAGTATCACTAGCTTAAAATGTTAACCTGTTGAATGCTAAGCACAAGATACCTTGGGATGTGGTCTATGGAAAATATGTGATGGGTAAAAATCAAACCGGATGTACGGGTTAATGCATTGTTTGAATGAGGATAAAGAAGGGGTGTGGGTAATGCATTGTTTGATTTAGGATTAAGAAAGGGTGTGGTGCTAACCTGGTGGTATCATGGAGTGACATTTGATGGAACTCCTTGCTGAAGTCACCCATGTTGCCTCTGTCCCTCTGGTAGGAGGGGTGAACCTGCTGGAGAGTTGGTCTCTGCTGTTCGACCGTGCCCATCGGTAGAGAGTGGCGCTTAACCGACTGCTGCGCGGCACGGGGCTGGTAGTAATCGTGGGCGGAGAGAGGCTCCGTCATCATGTCTCGCCTAGGCAGAGGATGGTGAGAGTACCCCTGGAGAGGAGCGGTCATCGAAGATCTGTTCGGGAGGGGTTGGTTCCTATGTTGGGGCGGGGCCGTTGCCTGGGCGTGGTGGTACAGGGGAGGGACTCTATGATCAGAGGATACCCAACCTTCAGAAACCCTCTCATCCGCAGGCGCCCAGCCCTCGTTGATAGACTGCAAGTTCTGAGGGTGCATACGGTACTGCTGCACATGCTGCATATGCTGCGGACCAACCAAAGGCACTGTGTTCATGCGGTTGTCCGGCATTGGTTGATTACTCAAGGGTAATGTGACAGCACCTCCATGTTGCTGCGGCTGCTGAGTTGCTACCCCACGAAACATGCCAGAAACCCGCGATGATCCCGACTGGTTAGGTAAGGGTTCCGTGGCGCTTCCTGCCCTCCCGTCCTCTTTTTCCCACGGCATCTCGAGCATCTCCGTCTTGAGCGCCCTTGCCATCAGGTCGGCTTTGAGCTTCTGCTCCTGCCTCTGGCGGTCCTTCTCCACCAGGATCTCGCTGGTGGTCTTGACGTTCCTGCTCCTCTCAGGGTGGCTGTACTTGCACTTGTTGCCATAGGTGCACTTCTTACCATAGGGGCAGAGCTGCATCTGATGGCTGGGCTTGGAAGGCGTCTTACGCAGGAAGTTCTCCAGACTTGGACCATGTCTTCCCAGAGGATCATCAGGTGGCATGAACCTGATAAAAAAAAAAAAAAGAGATAGATTCATGATCGGTCGGTCAACTCATTTAAGAATAGACTTGATAGTCACTGGTCAAAGAATGCAAGCCTTCTGTAATAGCAGTAACCATGGAAGAATCCTGGATCGATGAACAGGCTTAGATCTACAACATCGTGTTTTAAAGTAAAGTAAAGTAAAGTATGATAACTACATTATATCTCAAACAAATTCTTATATCACAAGTCTCAATAACACAATAACAGTCTCAACTATACAGGTCTTAAAATCTCTTCTAATCTCTTACATTGAGAACTGAACATTGTTGTCATTGAATGATCATGAAGAACCATGTAAACATTAAGTGAAAATGAATTCTGCCAAAGACTAGGCCTAAATAAAGGCCTAATACACAAACTGTACATGTATGTATTTTGCTACTGTATAATGCTGTATGTACTGTAGGTAATATGAATTAATCAATTTTGCTTTTCAAACATTTGAGTGAAAAATTCTTTTTTAATACACAGAACTTCAACTCTACATGCAAGGGCATTCCTATTATACATGTACTTGATCAAAATTAGTGATACCATGTATGGACCATTTAGCATCATTGTTATATCACAGTGACCTTTAGATGTCCGTAGGTCAGTCATACTAATACTCATAGCAGGGCTTGTGGCTAGAGATCCGGTTTTGCTTATAATATATACTATAACAGCCTCGCTTCCCTTGCCTATGGCTATAGGGAACTTTAGGGCATGGATTGATCAATAGGGGCTTTCCCTCCAAGCACACTGTACATATGTAGTCTTGCAAGTGCAGACTTTTTTAAAACAAAGTTCGTCGGTAGCCTGGGCTAGTGGAGATGATAGGGCAAGCTGGGGGCAGATGCCAGCACAGCTTGGTCCAGTTCTATATTTAGTGTGCATTAATGCAAGAACCTGGTCTATGATAAATAGTCTTTGATTGAGGCTGCATTATGATTTGCAGTATATTGGGTCTGTGACTAGAGACTACTCGTAACCATAGTAAGACCTTTCATAAGCGGACTTTGAGCCTGGCCAAGAGTGTGTAGACTAGGTGGACAGACCTTACTTCACACTTCTAGTACTACGATTCTTGCTTGTGATTGTGAGAAGCAGGTCAAGTTCGCAAGAGGCGACCAATAAAGAAAACAGAGACAAGCATACAACGCACAACCCATAAGAGCATTATATTCATGACAAGTTATGAGGGTAAGAAAGAGTCAGAGAATGAAAATGACAAAAAGAAAAAGAAAAAGAAATACATAACAAAGTGATAGGAAAGGAGATAGGAAAAGAGATATAAACTGATATACTCCTAAAAAGATAGAAAGAGATAGAATGAGAGAGATAGGACCGCGCCATAGACAGGAAGACAAAGGGAAATAGAGAGAGAGAGAGATGGGGGGGGGGGGGGGGGGGAGAGATGGGGGGGGGGGAGACAAAGACAGAGACAGATAAACTAACAGAACAAATTAGAGGAGAACTTCAAACGTTGTATTGATACTGATTAGAGACAACCCTTGCAAAAGTTGCATACAAAGCGATGAGGAAGTCCAAGGGTTTTGCTGAATGCCCACAAGGTTCAAGTGGCCATTTAATCGATCTTAGAGACACTAATTGCTTCCGACTTTGATTTATAACCTTACACATGAGTTTACAATGTAGTTCAGGCGCCAGCTATCAAATCTATGAAACCGAAAAAGGGAACTCTTGTAAACTATTTGTACATGTACATGTACATGTACTACATGCAGCAGAAAACTATAAATCTTGAGTAAGAAAGGGGATACAGATGTAAAAGAGCGAAAAACATAGAGAGAGAGAGAGAGAGAGAGAGAGAGAGAGAGAGAGAGAGAGAGAGAGAGAGAATGGGCCCCGGGGGGGGGGGGGGGGGGGGGGGGAGGGAGAGAGAGGGAAAGAGTACAAGAGAGAGATAGAGAGTATGAGAGAGAGAGAGAGAAGGGGGAGAGAGAGAGGAGGGGGAGGGGTTAGGGAGAGAAGGTGAGAGACAGAAAGAAAGAGCGAAAGGATAAAGTCTCAGCTGTTTAATCTTAGCTTAAGCAAGAAGATGAAAAATTATATAACCCAATATTTATAGGAAATATCCCACTTCCCGTGAAATAGTTTTGATGCTATCTATCATCATTAGTCATACATTGCTACATGTAGAACCAATGAAAAGAAATGATCAAACATTACTAATCGTCTATTGTATTAAAAATGAATCAATCAATCAAATATTTCAATGGTATTTTCATTTCTCACGGTCCATCTTTAAACATGATGAAGGCTACACAAATGTCTGGATGCGTAATGAATGACTTATCAATTGATATTGTACTGGGATATAGTCAAATATTCAAACAATATCATCACCCAATATTCTTGAAGCACCCCAAGTCACTTCCTCTTTCACTGAAACAAACCTAAAAAGTCAAAGAATGGGCTTTTGGGTTTGCTTGACGACGATTTGTTTGTTTGTTTGCCGTTGCCAACACTTTTAGACGAAGGAACCAAAACGATAATAATAAACACCCAGGTTTCACTTTGAGGGCTTTGTTTGCATAACAATAAGAAACGTTGCATTCTTGAGAGGTATCACGCACGCACGAAAACAGATTTGTCTGTTGGTCCGCACCACGCCTAGGAACAATTCAATATGATGCATGCTTCCTCTATCTAACATACTACTTAAAATAGAACAAAAAACATTTGTCATTATGTGATTTATTCAAATATCAAGAACTAAAAAACAAGGTGAAGTGTAGTTGGGGCACATTCAGGAAAATAAACTGCTGATTTATTCTGGAACACCCCCCCCCCCCCCTTTGCATTTTGACGAACAGAGCCTGAACAAAGACTAGGTACTAGATGCACATGTAGGTATTGAATTCATTTGGAGTAACTAGTCTAAAATGAATGAAAAGTGCCATAAAAACAAAATAAACAACAGGTGATCTTAATCTTGATTTTTGAAGCTGCAACATGAAGATATTTGTGACTTTGTTTTCTTCTAATTTTCTGTCCATACAGAATAAATCATCATCAACAAGTAAATTTAAACAATGCAAGTTGCTGCTGTATCATATACATGTAGGAGAACTTATTGGGATCTATTGCATTGTTGCTAATAAATAATGGGTTCCTGCTTAGTGAAGAACAAAACAAAAAGTCATTTAAATAGTCACTAAAGCGATAATGGTAATAATACCAACTAATGATACAAAAAGCGGATACTGAAAAATGAAAGCAAAAGTGGAGAGAAGAGAAATAACAGGAAGACAGGAGATTGAGAAAGAAAGAGAGAAAGAAAGAGAGATAGAGATAGAGATAGAGAAAGAGAAAGAGAGAGAGAGAGAGAGAGAGAGAGAGAGACAGAGAGAGAAAATATGATAGGAAAAAGGAGAAAAATGTTTCATGATACAGTGAAACCTGTCTATAAAGACTACCCAAGGGAGACAAGAAAAGTGGTCTTTACAGACAGGTGGTCTTTGAAGGCAGGATCCAATGTTTCAATGAGAAACTATTCTCCACGGACACAAAAAATTGCGGTCTTTGTAAAATGTAGATAAGTAAGACAGATGATCTGTGCAGACAGGAGGTCGCTAAACCAGGTTTGACTACAGGTGCTACTTTATATTTAAAAAAGGATCGGTAATTAAGACTTACTTATCGCCGGCAAACGAGTACATCAGTAGCCGCTCCTCCACCACCTTTCGGTGCTCCGGCTTCTCCGCGCAGAGGTCCCGGAACGTGTCGTTGGAGACCACGATCCCGTCCAGCTCGTGGGCCAGGTTGAGGATGTAGCGGTCATCATAGCAGACCATCCGCCGACCTTTGACCCTCCGCGATGGAGTCCAGACGAGAATCTTGGATTTCTCCAGGTCCATTAGGATCTCCTGGTCTGCAGAAATAAAAACATAAAAAATGTTTAAAAAACGTTTAATTTTTTTTTTTAGTAATGACAATGATATTGATAAATAATCTAATTTGTGCACTTACGAATATACATCTCGGCCCTGTCTTATAAAGAGTTGATACCAATCGCAACTTATTTGCGATTGTTCAATTGCAACTATGTACATACATGTAAGAGATAAGGCGACTGCAAACTTGCGATTAATTGCAGGACTAACGATTGATTTTGATCAATCGTAACTCTTTATAAGACGCGGCCCAGAAGACCTTTGATTGAGCTGTAGCAACAACAACACACACAAAATTATGCTAATATCATTCCAATCTATAAAAAATAAAGTTTAACCTTTCATCAAACCTACATGTACACTGTAGACTTTCACAGAATAGTCCTAAAAAAGAGAATGGTTCTCATTTACCGGTATCCTGAAATATCATAGTTTCCTTGATTATCAAGAATTCCTGAGAAATTGCTTCCTTCCATTTTGTGGTTTCAGCGAGTTTTGGATCTCAACGATTACAACAACAAAAATCCCCCAAATCTTGATTTTAGCTAAACAATCAGATGCTTTCAATGTAGTCTGATTCCTCTTTGTTATCATGTACCAAGAAAATCTAAAGGAAATGCACCCTGCGAGACTACCTTCACTTCCTTTGGAATTTAATTTCACCCAAACTTTAGAGGAGTTAATGTTTTAAAAAGTCAAACCGATTAAGAGACAGTAATGGAGATATCTTTCTTTTAACAGAAAATGTTGTATAACATGAGGCTCATATTTTTGTTTATATAAAAATTGGGAAACAAAAGCTGAATATATTTGGTACAAATAGTCACTTCCTCATTGAAAACATTGTGTGAGCTTTAGAACATTCTTTGAAGAGCAGATTTCCTTTATCTTGGATATTATCAGGATATCAAACATGACCTGAAAAACATTCAAGGAAATGCCTGTATTTATGATCTTCATCAGGAATTCAGGATATGTATTAATCATGAAAATTTTCTTTAAAAGCACCTCGTCCTCAACTATTATGAAAGGTAATACATGTTTGGGCAACTGCTGATAATAATCCAAAAGAGAATTGAACATATTTTTCAACTTAACAGTAATAGTTAGTTGCAATGAATGTAGTCTGTAAATGGAAATGCCTGTATTTATGATCTTCATCAAAAATTCAGGATATACACCTGTATATTAATCACAACGATTTTCTTTAAAAAGCACCCCAACTATTATGAAAGATAATACATGTTTGGGCAACTGCTGATAACAATCCAAAAGAGAATTGAACATTATTTCAACTTGACAGTAACAGTAATGAATAAGACTGCATTATATCTTTCATCACTTCTATTGTTAGTTAAAGACGAGAAATGACGTAAGATTTTCCTCGCATGACGTAGGCACAGTTTTCTATTACCGGTACGCAACATCCCTTCCTCTAAGTTTTTGTCTCAAATTGTCTTGTTCATGTGAATGTTACTTCCATTAAATTATGGCCAAAAATATCAAATATCATGAATTATCAAAGTGGGAGATGACTCAGAACGAATGACTCACGCCAAGAGGAAACAGTATGTTTTATCAAGGAAGTGATGGTCTCAACTTTCAATCGGATATCGCAAAGAGTTAAGGGATCTTTGAAGCTACACGTAGGAATAAATGGATGTACCTGTAGATCATGTTTAACGAACGCTGTTGTTAAGTTCCTTGGACAACCAAAATGCATGAAGAGGGCACCTAATCACGGGTACTTCATTATATTTAACACTTCTGTAGCCGTACATTGTAAGTACATGTATTGTAAAATATTCATCCAGTTTTCGGAACATTGTATACAAAATGATAAGGACATAGCTATGACAATTTCCTCTTTCATTTTTATAAAGAAAACATATTTCTAATCATTGCATCCCACTAGAGATATGGGACACCTTTACAACCAAATGATGTTTTTTTTTCCACATAGGCCTATAAAACTTGTTATAAGTTGAAGCTGTACAATTGATGTACTTCAACAACCTTTTATTTGAATTAATAAAATGGAAAAAAAAAGTATTTTAACCAGCCTATATTAAACAGAGAATGTACAAAAGCATACCTGGGTATACAGTATATTGTATGAATAGGCCTTGAATTTGTTACTTCTTTTAAGATACCGGTACCAGTGTTTCAGACAATATAACTACTTCATCACCCATGAGTCCAGTAAAACTGAATCACAGGTAGTGAATTTCCCCTACCCCTCCCCTGAGTAAACATTTTGATAAGTCCATAAACAGATAATGTATGAAAGTACACCTGGGGTTTACATGAATCGACCTTAAATTTGTTACTTCTTTTAAGATACCGGTACCAGTGCTTCAGACGATATAAATACTTCATCGCCCCATGAGTCCGGTAAAATTGAATCACAGGTAGTGAATTTCCCCTCTCCCTCCCCTGAGTAAACATTTTGATAAGTCCATAACAGAGATTGTATAAAAGCATATTACCTGGGGTACATCTATGATTCTACCTTAAATTTGTTACTTCTTTAAAGATACCGCTGCCAGTGTTTCAGACAATATAAATACTTCATCGCCCCATGAGTCCGGTAAAATTGAATCCCAGGTAGTGAATTTCCCCTCCCCCTCCCCCTGAGTAAACCTTTCCAAATTTAAGGGGAAGCACCTCGCTAAAAATAGCCCGACCAGGCGGAGCACAATGCCTATTGTGAACACTCTCCCCGATGGCACACAATACAGCCAGGCCCGGACAATATAATACCCATTGTTTGCAAGAGCAGTACCTAGTCACGAGCTACATGTACGTGCCCCCCGCTCAGGGTGTGTGCGTGTAAAATGCATCACAAACTCTATACAAAGATGAATGCCTGCTTCTGACTCACGAGCTTAATCATCGACAGTTTGTTCAAAATATAAGCAATTTAGGAAGAAATTGGGTCACTTCCAAAGAGATAAATCAGAAATATTGCATGAATGAGTCAGGGATAATTGGTATATATTTCCACATATTTTATAAATATAGATTTTTTTAAACAGTTTATGTCATTTCTCTATGTATGGAAATTTATGTAAATGTACCATAAAGTTTACAAAACAAATAATTGCAATATATTCCTGCCGATAACACTGACAAAATGAAAACAAGTCCCCCCCCCCAAAAAAAAAAATGTAGGCACAAACAAAAAAAGAAGCTCCCAAATATCTTAGATTTATAAATAGATTTTGACATAATTGTGGATATATAAACAAACTTCAAAACTATATCTAAAATGCATTCCCATGCACTTTGCACTTAATGTGCACATTAATGGTCCATGTCAAATTTATCTACAAAATATTATCTAGCTACTTGAAGAAGTACAAACATACCCTTATCTCTCAAGTCATCTATATCCTACTTTGTTCCTCGTCATAATGCATAAATGGAAATAATGATATTTTTCAGGGGGTTAGCTTACCTTTGATGGGGGTTTCCGGTTTGGACTGTTCCTTCCTCCAGCTCGGTACAAAGACGTAGATGATCTTATGACCTCGCAGAAGGAACCACATCACGACTGTATGGATTCCCTTGCAGTCAAAGATGTTAGAGTTTCCATAGCTATTAAAGAGAAAATCAAGTATTGAACCAGTTGGATAAAGATTACAATGTATAATTTAAATTAATTCTCTGCAACAAAATATGTCATGTAATGTACATACAGAGTATGAATCTATATGTACAAGAATTTCCAAGTGAAATGCAATCGATTGGGAATGTTATTCTAGCTAATATACATAAAATATTGGGGGTCTAATCTTGGTATAGTCTAATGCATGAATATGAAACTCAACTGAGATCAGAATCAAATCTACAGGCCTGTCCATGTAGCATCGGATTGTTTCAAAGTTGATGATGAGCAAGCTGTCAAAGATATTTTCAGGATTGTCAGATACTGTAGTGGTTTCCTGAAGAGTTTGAAAATCAATAGTCAGGAATCCCCAGCAAGCTTAGGTTGGCTACTAATTTTTTTCTCTCTCCCAAGGAAAAGGGGGCACAACTTGTTTAGTCCCTAACAAGATCCATTATGATTCACCTCACAACTTTAAACACATCTAATATATTGTGGCTCATCTTATCCTATCCCCTATTAAACATCAGTATTCTGAGCAGTGGTGTGTTCTTAAACTAAAGGAGGAGCAGAGCTAGAACTTACCTCATGGCTACATTGCTTCCATCGATAATGATTGGCCTGTGGGGGTCTGAATCCGTTTCCTCGGGCTCCTCGACTCCATCGCTAAAATCCTTTCGCCCTGATCCCCCATCCCCTTCCTTGGCCTCGCTTCCCCTAACATCTTCAGTGATCTTTGGTGATCCAAGGTTCACCAGCATCCGCAGGACCTCGTCGCTCGAGGCCTGGTCGCCGATCTGTTCCAAGACGTGCTCTACAATCTGTCTGGAGTAGCCGAGCTTGAGCATGAGGGCAATGATGACCTCATGCTTGTTCTGAGAGTTTGATTTCGATGACGAGGTCGACACGGAAGGCGACGGTACAGCTTTGGTCTGCAGTTCCTTGCTTGGGGACTCTCGTGGACTCCCGTTCTCAACTGCAACGGGTCTCGATCTCTCGGCGACTTCATCCACCCTGGTGGAATGACTGCAATCGCTGAAGTCTGTCCTTGAAGAAGTGGCAGTGATTGTCCTGGAGGGTTCTCTCCTTACATGTATTGCACCGTTCTCAGAGTTCCGAGCTTCACCGTTCGTCTTCGCAGATATAAGGGACATGGCCCTCATGATGTTCTCATCGCGGCCCTGTATCCGTAGCTTGTCTTCGGAGACCTGCTCGATCACGGCGCCAGAGGCGTACTCCAGCTGCGGGATGCGTCCGTCCAGCATGGCGAGGGTCTGCCGTGCGTAGCCTTCTTCAATTCTTCTGTCCGAACAAACAGAGAGGATGTATTCCTGCATGGGGCAACAAGAGACAAACAATTCAAATCACCTAGAATGAGCTATTTGTACACAAAAAGAACTCAACTATGGCCTGAAAATAAATCGCTAGGGCCTGAAAATAAATCGCTAGGGCCTGAATTCAGGTTTTTGCCTGAAAACTGGCATTCCTGCAATTACCAAAGAGCTACGCAACAGGCTTCAGATTTTGATACAAAACAAAAAGCGTAGGATCCGAAGTACACTCTAGCGGTTGTTAACCAAATAAAAACATTTATTCTTTAGACTGTAGCTTACATGTGCAGGTTACTGTTTATTCAAGCTAATGTGAGGTGAAGATCTGACTAATGTAAAGAAAGAAACCATTTATAGAACTTGTGCAAACTAGGATTCGGTGGTCAGCCTGGCGAAAACAGAACAGCACTTGCCTTTCAGTCAGATAACAATGGTTATCAGTCCCATACACTCAACTTCAGGTATGTTTAGATCACAACATTCCCCACATTACAAGCAGAGCTAAACAACATTCCAAGTAGATCAGAGTAGGCAAATGATGATAGTCCGAGTGCAATCAAGCATTTTATGGAATTCCAAGTTGACAAATAAACAAAACAATCCCCAGCATCACCAGTGGCAACACAAAGATGCTTATTGAGTCAATAACACAATATTGCAATAAAATACAAGTAGTTTCGATTCTTCGGTTTGTTTACTGTTAACAGCAGAAGGTTTTGTAACCACAGACATATATGTACTGTACATGTATAGTCTCTATACTGTATTCAACTAAAATAGGATTCTCGTGGGTGGACGACGCACCTAGTCTACAGCTCAGAAGAGTTTCATTTTAATTCAGAGTCGGATAATTAATGTATCAATACTTCCTGACCCAAGAGTACATGTATGCACTAAGACCTGTACCAGGGGGACGTTTCACAGAACTTGTCATCGGTGACAAACGGTTTTTGTTATAAGCTACTGAAATCCTTGCTTGTGATTGGTTATCAGCAGATTCGTTACTGAATTTTGTCATTTGTCTTTGAAAAAAGGCTTTGTGAAACAGTACCAGGACACTACCAGGACACAGGGTCCTTATTCTCCTAATCCAGCTAACCCAACCATGGTTTCTAGATCATGTATCTTACACCTCAGGCTCAAAGGAACTTCCTCTTACCGATAACAAAAGCTAAGAGCCCAGTGTTGGGTTTAAATTTTAGTAGAATGCAGGCAATTACATGATGTACCAGTATGTGAAAGTTCATCAGCCTTGCTATATCACTGCTACATTGTTGATAAAAAGACACTACAGTACATGTACATGTATCTACTGTAGCAACTGAATGATACTTGTAAGTGTTTATTGCAGGTGTAGACAAAAATCTACAGTAAATCCACAATCAAAATATAAATATGAGAGATTACCATGAATGGTATCAAAACATTAATGTAAAATCTTCTAATTTCAAAACGAGTCTCTATTTCCAAACTAGCTTTAAACTACATACGTACATGTAGATCATGTGCAGGAACTACAGACTATAAATCACTTTTGGTTTTGAAAACGTTGAACTGTTGTGAATCAAGAGTACGTTCTTCCTCCAGGCATATCCAATTGAACTGTAGTCATAAATTTGTCGAACACGTAAGCGTAACTATGTACATGTAAACACTGGCAGACAGCACGAGTATAAACTTAGAAACGGTACTGGATGAAAAACGGTGGGCAAAGGTCAAAATGTTGACCTACATGTACATATCATGTGAAATACAAAATGTTAAAATCGTTTATGTATTTAACTTTTAATCATTATCACTTATTACCCTGGCTTAGACTGGATTTGTGTTTTGAATATAGTGAGCCCTAATTACAAGTACATCCACAGGTACAGTTTTAAGCATGGAATTAAAAAAAAAAAATATGCAAATTGTCAATAAGCAGCTGCTGTTTTATATAAAATCATACAGGCTTATACTTGGTTACTTGTACACATGTGCTTACAATCACACATATTTGAATACACTCAATACAGTATAAATTAGTATTTTTACATTAAGTGAGCGAGTGAATGAGCGAAAGAGTGATTGAGCATGAGAGAGAGAGGAAGAGAAAGTCAAGATGGCTGGGTAAAATAAAACTGGTACACCACAGGGAGTGACAGAGTTGGAAACTTTCAAAGGAAGTGATTTAAAAAAGGAAAAAACAAGCAAAGCAGGAAGAGAAAAAGAGAAGAAAGGAAAAAAAAAAAAAAAATCGTTTTGGATTAAAGTGACAGAGATCAACAGGATGTGGGTTGGCTACAGTTGTACTCAGAGAGAGAGAGAGAGAGAGAGAGAGAGAGAGAGAGAAAGGGTGAGAGAAAGGGAGAGAGAGAGAGAGAGAAATGGATAAAGAGAAAGAAAGGGAGAGAGAGAGAAATGGATAAAGAGAAAGAAAGAGAGAAAGAGAAAGAAAGAGAGAAAGAGAAAGAAAGAGAGAAGAGAAAGAGAAAGAAAGAGAAAGAGAAAGAAAGAGAGAAAGAGAAAGAGAAAGAAAGAGAGAGAAAGAGAGAGAAAGAGAGATATGAAAATAAGTATTAAAAAAGGAAAGAACACACTGGTACTAAATGTTGAGACAAAAGAGAGAGAAAGAGAGAAAGAAGAAAAGAAGAAATAACAAAGTATAAATTCAAAGAGACAATTACCTCACTGCAATAAAGCTCACAAAAATTCACTCAAAATACCAGAGCCTCATCTGCAGCTAGTAAATAGTACCGGCAATCCAGATCATCCAAAGCGCAGTCACCCAGGAATATTATGTTTACGTTCTCTCTCACTGGCCTACCGAATGAAATACTAGCTCAACTCCATTTGCCCGCTCCTATTTATACCAAATCTACCTATCACAGAACAATGTTTACCCATCGGGAACCTTTGCACCGCCTTTCTCTATCTGGCTTCCTATTGCATATACCGTTTGGCATCATAACAATACAACACCTGGAAGGGGATTTTTGTGGGCATGTTTAGCACAGAACCCTGGACATGTTCCTGTACAGTATCACTGTTTTGCGACTCGAATGCCAATATGTTCTTGCTGCGACATGTAGGCGGGTACATTTGCAGCATTGGAGGGGTATACTTGTCTTAACTTGTACTTAAAGGCAAAGGAAAAGACAGACTTTAAAAAAATCCCATGTACAGAAGCAAATTGCGGAATATCTATGACAACAGCAGCTCTTAGGTTTGGAGTTGTTCGTTTGTTTTTGCATAATTTCCGCCTCAAACATATTTTTCCTGACTCAATCAGCAGAATTGAGAGCCAACTATTCACTGGTAGGTGGATGCTACTCTTTGGCACCACATTACATTAGAACCTGGCTTAGCAGCCACTTCCCTATAAAGGTGACCTGTCTATAGTGGTCTCCTACAATATGTATATTGTCTACCTCTAGGAAGACACAAGTGTTGTAGAACCTGTCTAGAAAGGCCACCTCTTCACAGTGGCCTGTTTCTCCTGGGTGGCCTCACTAGACAGATTTAACTGTACTTGTAAACAAAAAATCTGTAGCTGAATTATTAATGGTCACAATACATGTATGTACAATGAAATCTATTTAATAGCCTATAGGCCTTCTTGTACACTACACACAGTACATGTACACTCGAGACTTCCTTGTGGAAGAATTTAATATCCCCCCCTTTTTTTCTACAGCTTTTTAATAGGAGCAAAGCTTTTTTTGAATTCCAGCATAAAATTGCTCCAAGCTACTGTGTATATGTATTTCTTCCTGTACTACATATACCTTATTAAGTTATTTCTACTAAAGACTAATATAATGCAGGTATGAATCGCATAAGAGCTGGTATCAACAGGTATTTCCGCATTAGAATTTCAAACGTGGTTTCGATCTGTGGTTTTTGTAGGAACTCCCGGATCGGCATAAAATTGCTCCATACTACGGTGTATATATTGCTCTTTTCCTGTACATGTTCTGCCTTATCAAGTTATTTCTAAGACTAACATAACGCAGGTACATGTATGAATTGCAAAAGAGCTGATATCAACAGATATTTCTTCGTTAGAATTTCAAACGTGGTTTCCATCTGTGGTTTTTGTAGGAACTCCCGATCGGAACGGGATTCTCAGTAATCGACGATAATCCACCGCATGGGTTTTCTACAAGTGTGAGAAGATTAATTTGAACACAGGTAATGCAATGGCTGTGAAAATGGGAAATCCCAAGCGAGGTTTCGAAAATAAAAATGAAATGCATCTCTGCCGCCTCAAAAGATAATGAAAGCCATGAAGCCTGTTTACGTCCTCCTGTTTCGTGTAATTGTACAACATCTTGTCTAAAAAATAAATTAATGTCAAAGTCTACAATATATTGTACGAGCTCGGCCCTGTTTACTGTTTCTGTAATGAGCTACTGAAATCGTGGCATCTGATTGGTTGAATTTAGCATCTGCTACTGAAAACAAATTTCATGAAACAGTGCCCTGACCTGTATTGAATCAATGCCAATTTACCAAAGCCAAATTGTTTTTACATAAGGTAATAAGAAATGTGATTTTATACAATGACTGTACAGTGTATGTACTGTATGAGTCTAGCCAAATTCATCACTTGCTACACATTATTAATGATCCTGTTCGTTGAATTTACATAAAGATATGAATAATAACTAAAGTCTCTATGTTTGTGCAGGCATGGAAGATTTCCAAAAGAGACTTCGTAGCGGCCGGTCTTTTAAAAAATAATAGGAAACCAAGACCGAAACACCCATTGAGTTCCACCACTGTGACCACATTCAAATCATAATGACTCATTGCATAATTCCAACCTCAGTCTTTTCTTTATTCTTGCAAATTGCTCCCGAAAGTAAGAATTGTTTCCATCCAAGGGCATGCCTGCCCAGGTCCCGAGGAAATTGATTACTTGTTTATCAAAGGGTTATAGAAACTGGACATAATTTACATGCATAGTCATTGTAATGGACTACTAGGCATGACCAGACTTGTCTGACCAATCCCGGGAATCCCAGGCTATTACCAAAGCATGTTATCCTATGAATGTACATGTACATTGTACATTACTAGGTACATGTTCATGTTGTATTGTACATGTACATGTATGTACAAATGTTGGACAGTGTGCATTGTAGGATAGTCTAGTATGCAGACACAAGCCTTGCAAGTTGTGTGTGCCAGAGTGTCTCAGCTGTGAGACTACACATTCATAGTCTACTGCACTTCATACATGCAGTGCCTCAAAGTCAAAGACTTGATTTAGGCTCAGGTCACCCAAAACTTTATAGAATTGTGCTGAAGCGTGATATTGGAGTCTGTGGCTGTGCCTGCAAACTGTCCATGGTCTTTCAGTTTGAGTTTCTATTTATACTCATAAGACATAATTACTTCTGAAGCCATTATACCATAACAAAGAGCAAAGGTTCTGGTTTCTTTGTGGCTTTTAAACTAGAGAAATACAGAGATGCCAACCTCTAGACACAAAACAGACTGTCTATCTTCTTTTCTTTTTTAATTAAAAAAAAATTGTATTAAAAAATCAACAACAACAAAAAGATAAAAAATATTAACAAAAATCAACAACATAAATCATTAAAAACAAACAAAAAAATACACACACACACACACACACACAAATAAAAAAATCAAAAAAAAAATCAGTTTTTCACACAAATACAACATTTTCATGAAAAGAATGTGACATTATACTAGCATGTGCAGCATATTTCATATTCATGTACATGTACATACAGTAGCTGTTACTACCTTCTTGTTTTTAGATGTCGACATACACCTGTACATGTATACTGTATTGCAATCAACCTGGGTGGGATCGATGATTATCATCAAATATCAATAAATTAATATTTCAATTTTAGAAGCATGCTGCTGCTTAGTCAGTTCGTTTTCCTAGAATTGTGTTGATGCAATACACGACCGATGAATCAGAAAGGACTGAAAAATTGTACTGAAGTTTATGTACATGTATTACCTAATGATGCATGTAAAGGTCAAATGACTAACGGCATCACATGACACATTTCAAGGCTGATTACGCCACCACTGATTTATTGCCCTTTGGTCTACAATCACCTCGTCTTCTTCCCAATTGGTCTATTCCCACATGGTCTAATAATCATTTCATCTACTCATTTGGTCTAAACAGCTTGCATGACATTTCACAAAAATACATATCCATCCGACACTCCATTATTACAAATTATAGATGACTTGGCATTTTGCAACGGATCCTAATTACATGTACATGTAATTGTGTACATGTACATGTACATGTACATCATCATTAGAAATTCATTACATAATTGTATTAGTATGCAACTGTTCAAATTCCTAAATTCAAAATAAGATAGAAGTTCATTTGAAGTCTACCTACATGCACCTGCATGTGTTAAGTCTGTAATAGCACCAAGAAAGCCTTCTTGCTTACAATAGAGCAGAGATTACTGACCAACGAATGCAGAGATGACAGCTAAATACCTTAAAGTCAATCAACAAATCTTATGTGACCCCTCTCTTTGCAAGAAATTTAATCTAAAAGATTCTATTTTCTCGTCTTTATATAGTTTAATACCCATACAATCTCCTGTTCTGGACATATATGCACATGTACATGCACCTACGTCAGTCTTTGGAATTATATCAAAGTCCAGTGGAATATCAAACTCTTTTGCACATACATTTTTGCACTTGTGTTGCACTTACGGTCAATGAATCTCTGACGGAATTAAATCAACACGCTTATCATCAATTGACGAGTGGTTCCGACCGCTGTATGGAACATACACTGTAACAAGGTATGACGGCACAAGGAGTCAGTTGACAAATAAACCCCAAAAGACTTCAACTTTTATTTATAAATACATATTTGAAGAAAAAAAAGAAGAAATTGCACCATACAGTGTAAATGATACTATGCGGGCTATTTTTAGCACAGACACAAATTCAGGGGTAAAAATACAACAATAGCTACGATGACTATTGTGTGATTCACAATGAGTACGGGTACCAGGTAGCCTACACATGTACCTGTACATCAATCGGGTGAGTGAGCAAGAAGAATCGTTCTCACGTAATCTTTGCCAAATCATCAAATTTTGTCAAGGTAATGATTTTATTTTCTGTTTGATCTACAAAGTTCTGCAAAGTCATCCTAATGATGAATGATCTCTCCAAAGATGGGGTTTTGTGACCTGAACATTTCAGTTTGCCTGTGATTTTTGTTTTTAACCCCCCCCCCCCCCCCCCCCTGTATGGGAACCTAATGTACATCCGACCTTGTGGATAATTTGTATCAATAAACTTGAATTTGCATTGGTACATTGGAACTTCCTAATCACACACAACTACTACCAGGATCTGAAATGATTATACATATAAGGGCATATACATGTACATGTGTAAAGTAGTCTAGAACAAAGTGTACTGTACCATGACAATTTCAATTCTTTCTAAAAAGTTCACACAGATCCTGGATGTATATGTACAATGTAAAAATCACAAACACACAGACACACCAACAAAAAACGTTTGTTTTCCAGGAGTCCAGACCGAGGTCATGCTTTATGCTTGACCGTTCTAAATTTAGAAAGTGAGGGAAGCCTCTCTAAAAAACCTTCCCTTTCTACTACAGTAGGTGAAAGGTCGTTCATGAGGTAAGAGTGGGCTTGCTGAAAAACTGAAACCCAAGTCATAAAGTCGTATTATCTACAATAATTGTGCCTTTTACATTTTTAATCACATACTCCACGTTGCAGTACATGTATCGGTCTATGACTACTCTTTTCTTGATGTAATTTGCTATGGAAAACATATTTCAAAAGCATAAGTTTTGTTTAAAAACATTTTTTTTTTGCGGACACGAAATTACTAGGAAGCAGAAGCACTTCAACAAAATTCACAAAATAGCTTTCTGGCTATTTTTCAAGATGGCCGCCAGCATTTATGTTTTTGTTTTTTCTTCAGAAAAAGACCACTTGTTTTTCATGTTTTTTCATTATTTTTTTTTAATGAAAAAAAAAACAGAACAGAAAAAAAGCAGGCAGCCTGGCTTAAATGGCTTAACATGTATGTAGAAGTTTCCAGAAGAAAGAGGGGAATCTAGAAATCATGATAATAGTATGAATAATGAAAGCCAAAGAATAGGAATCATTCTTCAAATTTGGGGCATTTCCACAAAGAGACCATGATGTCATAATCATGAAAAGCAACTTAATACAAATAATAGACAATGATTTCAAAAGAATGATTTCAAAAGAATGGTTTCATAATATACATCATACATGTAGGTTAATAAATCTAAGAAATGCAATGTACATGTACATTACATGTAGGTCAATACCATTACCTTTTAAAAGTAAAAAACCCCATTCCCTCAATACTGAGGCAATTAATGCCCCCTATTTCAAAATATTTGAATTGCAACACTGACTTCTACCAATTTACATTACCAGTACATGTGATTCATAATTTACTACAATGACTCAACATCATAAGACCTACATGTACATGTATACAGTGTAGATCTACATAGCCTTCAAGGTTCAGAAAAACAGGACAACTTTTCTGGATAAATTTGCCACACCTGTATTTCTTCTCATTCACATTGTTGTACATGAATGGTACAACTGTCAAGTTAGCCCTAATGCCCTATTTATGTTCGATTGCATGTGCGTTATTTTTATCCACTGTGACTGCACTGAAGCATGATGTTGACAATCACCACCCCCTCCACATATTTATTTATCAGGTGACTGGTCACATGACTTTGAGCTCTAACGCACATCATGTATACACAACTACTTTGTATTGTGTGTGCAGGAAGCTTTTCCGGTGCATGACAACACACGCACATGTTCATGAACTCTGTACCGTATTCGGTGCTGGTTCTTCTTAATACATAAGGCACTAAATATAGCTTGAAAGTTACATCATGGAGTACAGTACCTGTCTAGACAATATACATGTACCATTAAAATTCAACTCATCTTGTATAATCTGTATATGCTTCTACATACAGGTAAATCCTTTATAAATGCTACAATAGTTACAATTTCAAAAGAAACAGTGTACACTACATACACAATGGATGGATTAAAATCCCTAAAATTCATTTTAGATACTACTGGGTACCGAAAATACATCATGAAAACTGAGTCCAAAATCTCGTAGGGAGGAAAAGTCTGTGTAATTCATCCTATCGTGAAGGTATTAATACCTACAGGTGATCCAGCGTTTGTTGTACAAACCAAAGTAAGAATACACTTACACTGTACATGTGAAATATAAATTATTCGTGATGACAATTTGACATAAATTTTTCCCTGGAGTCCTCTGGCTGTAAATACTGATGATTTTCAAATATTCCAGGAACGTATAATCGCACATTCAAACATGCTATGTTTAACACATTGCCATAAATACAGATACACTGTACATGTATCTTTAGGCCATGGTTTACCTAATTGAATTGTGGAATATTCACCAAATGTTATGCAACTATTCTTCCGGTCACAGGACAGTGATGACATCATAATGGAGTGTATTATGACATCATTAATAATTTCACAAGGCCAAACATTACAAATACATATATTTAGTAATTAATGGCACTTGCATGCAACTTGCTGCATAGATGATGGAATCCCATAACATAGTTTGCAATGTGCAGAATCCTAACTGGATCTGCTGACGAGGTTAAAAATAAGCACATTGCAAAATTGGTAAAGTGTTTTATAAAAAGAAACAGTTAAAAATAAAAAATAGTATTACTATCATCCTTATTAGTAGTAGTAGTAATATTAGTTGCATTATTCATCAATGTAGTAAGGCCTACCTTGTCTGAGAGAGATGGTGTGTACAGGACAGTCGGTGGAACATGCATCAATTGCGGCATGACTGACACCATGTTATGATATTCCAAAGGATAAAAGTCTTTGACTAATTACAATGTGTAGGTCAGATGATCTAAAGTGGCTCATGTAAAATAGTTAATAGTCCCCTATTAAGCATACATTGTAGAAAATGTACAGTCTTGAAACCGTCAAATAGAAATCGAATAAACACACAATGTGTAGCCGAGCTGAAAATATGACTTAGCAATTTCTCACAAACTTGTGCAGAACTGTGATTGTCCTTTGTTGATCTAACAGTAATGCTTGTGCAAATGAAAATTGATGGCATTTGTAGTTTGTATTTATCATCAAACCACGCAACTTTCCCTGAGAGAATTCTATTGTGGTAAACAAATCCCACCCCAGTACTTGTGATGACATCACAATGCTATCAAATTGCTATCACAATGGCCTAAACTACGATGTCACAAAACCACAATGTAAAGGAACAAACAAACATTCCATTATACTATTTAGCTTATAATATGACAATATGAACAAATATTATAATATGAACAAAATCTATCCCAATGAATACAAAAAATGTGGGCTTAGTGGACTTTGGACTCAGTTGTGACGCTCCATCGTAAGCACTACAATGGGCCTTGTAATTGATGGCGTAGGTACTTTGTACGCACACAAGCTTGTGACGTCAGTTGGAGCCTGGACACAGCTAATATTTGGGTGTCTAGATTCTATTGCCATGGCAAAGCTCCAATGAAGGACAAAAGACATAAACGTTGTAGTTTTTGTCCAATGTTTGTTGTGGATACTGGGGAATATTTAGAACTGATGATAAAGGAAGCTATTAGAGTTCCTTCTGGCAACTTCCGGCGGCGACAAGATAAGAAAGAAAGAAACATTTGTGTACAACTATTTTGGGTTTTTCTAGATCTCTCTCTAAAAATGAACAAAGTTTTAGAGCAAGTACATTTATGAACAGTACAGATACCGGTAGTTTGTATGCCTGCATGTATCGGTACATTGTCAGGTACATATGTACATGTAGCACTACAGTCAAACCTGGTTTAGCGACCACCTGTCTACAAAGACCACATGTTTTGTTTCCCTTGAAAATGGTTACTCATTGAAACATGTACAGTACATGTACAGTACATGTATGTGATTGACTTGTTGAAAGAATGCTATTACTTGAGCCTAATACATGTACTGTAGCTATCTCTTTGATCTACCACAATCATAGTTACAAATACACATGTTTCTGACTTCATTTTTTCAAGTTTTCTGTCTGCAAAACTATTGACAAACTCTGAAGATATAGTCCTAACATACATGTACAGTAGATTTAAATTGAGCCGATATTGTAAGCCACAGAGGTACATGTACATGTACAGATAACTTCTCTTTTGTAATCAATGGGAATGTATATGTTTTTTTTCCTTAGCTTTTTCTATCGTTTTTAGTTTTTTACCCAAAATCTGATGACATTTGTTGAGCTTAATTAATATTTCTCTCACCTCTGAATTTCTCATGTATTTTCCCCACTATACATGTACATACAGTGTATTACATTATAATAGGGGTGGGTCTGTAATGTTTATACAGTTGTGTACCATAAATTTTGTTTCACCATTTAATTTTTTTTATTTTTTTTTTTATTGATCCAGCTAACATTTTTTTTAAAAAGAAGAGTTTTTTAACAGGTCGGTCCAAACTACATGTAATAGGTCCTATTATGAGACGTTGTATGAGATTACATGTCACCAACTTAACGTACAATACATGTACATATACATGTAGTCTACTTTAATTTCAAAGGAAAATCCATCCGTAAAGTTACTAGTAAACTATTTGAAAAGAAAGCAGAAAGATCAGGGAAGCAGCCTGGTGAAAATTTGAACGAAATCGGACGAAGAATGAGAAAGTTCAAAAGTTTTGAAAATTGTAATCAGTAATGTACATGTACATGCAGGCACTTCGAATTGGCTGTGAGGAAGTGCCAGATAATTCTAAAATTATGTCATTTTTCTCAAAATGTACGACTCATGAGGGTTTTTTCTTTTTAGAGAATCTATAATAACATGCTACCCACAATATATTGTTATTTGTGTCTGTCCCAGGGGAGAAGGTGCTTAGAAAAACTAGGAATTTATGATATTTGTGTACATTGTTCATGACAAACAGGAGAGTTGCATAGCATATTAATGTGTAGGTCACAATCCAGTGACCAAATTACCAATTAGTACTTTGCATACCTGTAGCTTTTAATAGTGATCTCATCGAACACTTGCAGCTTTCTTCCTGTTGGGTCTGATCTATTCCAACTTTCGCCATTCCGTTTCTCTTATTTTTCTGCTTTTGTACAAATTAAATTATTACAAGGGTAGCATTTCCTGTTAATATTAAACGAGATACATGTACAAACTGTACATAATAGGCTGGGATGCATGATCGATTTTTGTGATCAATTTCAACCTAACATGGACTCTCTGGTGCCAGGTGTAAACCATATACGGTTACAGTATTTATTCAATGAATTGACATTAGTAGTTACACATCACTAAATTATGTAGCCCATCTGAATTTTTTTTTTTGCGGGGGTGGGGCTAATCACATATTCCTAAAATGACACTTGATCGAACAAGTGAATGTACTATGTGGGGAAATATATTTTCAAAATTATTTATTAAGGGATACCGGTAGTTGAATTCTGGTTCTTATTCTTATCTATGACATTTTAGGCCATTAAAAAAAATATACATGTTTAGCGTCCCCGGGGCCGCCTCCTATTTTTTTTTTTTTTTGAAATATTTTAATTTTTTTTTTTTTAATTTTTTTTTTTTTTAAGAAAAAAAACATGAAAAACACTGCTAAAATTGATCTATTTCTGATTTAAAAAAAAAAAAAAAAAATGTCGGCGGCCATCTTGAAAAATAGCCCCTACTGTCAGGGAAAATGTACCGAGCGGCCATTTTGGGCGGCCATTTTGGGCGGCCATTTTGAAAGAAAAAATAAAAAATAAAAAGGGCCTCCTCCTTCCTTTTTTTCAAAAAAACAGGACGCTAAACATGTTTTTTTTTTTATTTGGCCTTATAGTGCCCTTTTAGAACCTAAAATTGCTATGAAGGTAATTTTAGACCCCAAATGTGTGAAACTTAGCCGATACGATCATACCAATTCAGCTCCACTTTCAAAAAAACATGGTGACCGTTAATTAATTATTTAATTACAAATAACAATACATGAGCTGGCTAATTGTGGGTAATATTTATATTAAAGCAACATGGAAATGCCAACAAAAAAGCCAACATCGGCATTGCCATTGGCAGAAATAGAAATAGAATGATGCAACCCCTGTTCGAGGTTTTCAAAGGGAAACGCTGAGTGAAGTATGGATTAGCATTGCTAAGACCCTAATAAAGATAATGCAGAAAGAAAACCAAGCATTTTAATGACAAACTGAGCGTCTGGCAAAGAAAAAAAGACACAGGAAAAAAGGTAAAAGTTGTGACTCATAATCAAGACCCTACCTTTCTTTGAATGGCCGTGGCTTTACCCTTGTCCTAACCAAGTTCAGGACCTTGCTTGGTGACTATTTTAAGGTTTTTAAATTAATTTAGCAAACATACCTTTGCTTTTTCACAGACGTCCTTGGAGTCGCCAAAAACTTGTACCCACACAGGAGCCGGAGTTGACGAGTCAGCACAAACATCCGTGTCGCCACCGGAGTCCGACGGCAGGATACACCCGGAATCTCCGCACCGACTCCCAGTCCCATCGGGTTCTCCGCAACAGACACGCACGCCGAACAAATCTTGGATATGCAAGAGCCTCTTTGCAACATCGTCGCGCTTCTCGGCAGAAACGACAAATTCGGAGCTCATCTTACCATGTTTCTGCTGATAAACAGCAGATAATTGTCCTTAATTCATCAAAGACAAAAGGAAACTGCCTACATGTTGCTAAACGTGCAAACGTACAGATACATGTCCTAATGCATCATCAATGCAAGTACAGTGCATGCATGCAGTACATACAGTGCTATGAATATTGTACTTAGATTTTGTATATCGAAACTGATCAACAGAGGGCGGCAATCAATCAAACAGAATAAACAGCAGAAAATAATGTTGTTTCCAGCGCCAGCCTAACTTTGCCATTTATATCGATCTCTGTATTTGGTGCATTCCGATGCAGCGTATCTGATCTGGGGAGGGGGCAGAAGCTAATGCACAGTAGAGAAAGAGAAGAGAACGAAGAAAATAGTGGTCCTTAATGATTAAATACTTCTCGAGGCTTGGCTTTAGAATACCCCACCAATAGGGTTTATGTACATGAGCATCCACCATAGGGTTAGAGTTAGAGTTAGATTTAGGGTTCAGAATTACGGTTAGGATTAGGGTTATTTTCCTAAATTCTAAATGCGAATAATTTCTTAATGCATCTTTACAAATAACTCGTTATTTCAAGAGCTCTTAATTTCGGTTTAAAATTTGTGAAATTTCTAACCCTCCTTATTCCCAAATTTAACACATACAAAATTTCCAACCGGTCTTGTTATATTTGCCCCCGCCCCCTCCCCTTTACAGAGAAGCGAATATACTTTTAAATTGGACTTTTAAAGATTTTGTTACGTCATTTTAGTCTATACAACAACAAAAAGCGTCAATTACTACTTTTTTATTTACACTCATCGTTCATTTAAAGATTGTTTATCCAAAATAGAAAGGGTTACGATTTCAGGTTGACTAATGCTATGGTCACATTACCCAAAAGTAGCCTGCTCGGCGGCCGAGCGGCGAGTTTTTAACCAATTCTGCACGGCGGCGGCCGCCCGGGCACCGCTCGTTTTTAGGGCATCGCTCGGTCGCCGCTGAAGTTTTAGCGCGGAGTTAAAATTTGGGCGGCGCCTGCTCACTTTTCACTCGCCGCCCAAAATACGCTCGGTGCCTGGGCTATGTGACCATAGCTTAAGTTGATTTTTTTTTGTTTTGTTTTGTCTTCTTCTATTTAACTTCTTCTTCTTCTTCTTTTTATTCTTCCTCTTCTTCTCCTTCTTCTTCTTCTTCTTCTTCTTCTTCTTCTTCTTCTTCTTCTTCTTCTTCATCTTCTTCATCATCATCTTCTTCTTCTTCTTCTTCTTCTTCTTCTTCTTCTTCTTCTTCTCTTCTTTTTCTTCTTCTTCTTCTATTGCTTCCTTCTTCTCCGCATCGATGTGGATTGATTACAAGAGAACAAGGCAGTCAAATGAGGAGGGGTTGCGGAAGGAAAAAATTACATCATATTCTTTTCTGGATGACGTCCCCAACTCCCTTTCATTCTCTCTTATTTTCCCCTTTTCTCTCTCTCTCTCTCTTTTTCACTACCATGACTATTCGAATGGGGGGGGGGGGGGGGGGGGGTGGTGGGGACATGCACTCTGTTCCACCGTAGCTACTGCTCACCAATAGTCTCCATGCACCAGATATCGCAGTTATTAGATCTTGAGTACGGTCAAAGCGTCTAATACGGCCATCCAAAAAAGAGATATTGTGGCCATTGAGGGGGGGGGGGGGGGGGGGGGGGGTAAGAGGGCACTTTTTTTGGGGGGGGGGGGGTCTCGTAATTTGAAAATTTGACATTTTGCTCCGTTGGGGGGGGGGGGGGGGTAAGGTCAGCTTTTTTAGGTCAGCCATGGGAATATATATATTTTTTTTTATAAATAAAAAAAAATCCCCCAAAAAATCCAAAGGGGGGGGGGTTTTAGGGGAGTTATGGGGGGGGGGAGGGTTTACACACAGAAAAATACCAAAGGGGGGGGGGTTAACCCCCAAACCCCCCCCCCCCTTGTGTACGCGCCTGGGGGGGGGGGGCAATATAGGTGATCACTTCAGAGAGGTGGCTTCGATGATATTCTGAAAACTGTTGATTAGTAAAACCTATAAAAATGAGGGTTGGGCGTGGTTCGCTCATAATTTTATACACAGCTATACTTTCTAGGTCTTTATTTTCTCCTTCGCCTATTTCATCCACCAGAATAGACATTCACGTTTGAAATCAAATTCACTCGTATAGTGATTGGCAAATGATATTGAAACGTCTTTATTTACACGATATGGAAACAAAACTGGAAATAATATTTACAGAATACATTCCAGTCAATAAATATATATTATATACATCTTGCATGCTCCGGCGTTCAGTATAATAACAAAATATTCGAACCGACAAAAGTTCAGAATATCCTGAGTAATATTATATTGCACCCAGGCCAGATGCCAAGGTTGATGGCACGAGAAACATTATGAATTTGTAGGAGAATAATTGTAATCATGTTATACTGAACAACGCAATGCATGCAATATTAAATTGTTATACAAAATTAAAGTGACTTGGTAACATTGTTGAAGGTTGATGAAAAAAATTGCTTAATTTTTGTATAAAATGTTACTTACTATATTCCTTTTACTGTATAGTAACCCTCTGACATGCAAAAAAATCCTGAAAAATTCTCAAACCACGAATATATCTATGGTTTTCTTTGAAGAAGTCGATCTATGACACCCTGTAACAGTGATTAACAGTAAATTCTCCCAACCATTTTTGAATTTTCCCAACCGTTTTTCCATGAAAAAAAAAGACATAAAACAGGCTATAAAAAATCTGTCAACACCTAAATGTCAGGAATGGAATGTAGAGCCATTTTATTGCTTTGTGACGATTTCTATTCACCTAAAATGTAATTAAATTGTAATAATATAGTTGGGAGAATTAAGGAATCGATCAGATCAGTTTTTCCCAATTTGTCCCATGAATAATGGTCCGTTTTCACTCAAATTTTCAGATTATCTTTAATTGTACATCTAGCATTGAAGTCACTACCTAAGCACCCATGGGTGTCGATCCCCGGGGGGGGGGGGGGGGTGGCCTGTACAATCCCCCCCCCCCCAATAATTCACCATCGCAAAAAAAAAATGAAGAGAAAAATTAATGATGAGAGCCCGATGAGAGGAGTTAATGGTTATTACTCGCAAGATGACCATCCATATACACATTTTGCTATCTCATTTTCTTAATACATATAAATAGAAAACGAAGTAAATGAGACAACCGTATATGAGACAATATGAGACTCGCTCGTACGGTTTCATCAGGAATTGATGGATTTATTCAACTTATTCAATCAACAGCATCATAGAAATGCAGTGCGCCAAATGCAAAGCCGCAGCGTTAAGAAACAACGAGCTAAATGTTAAGCGCGAAGCGTAAAAGTGCAAAAAAAAAGTAGAGAGTGGGAGAGAGGAATAAAGAGAGACAGAGAGGATACAGGCGCGAGCCAGGGGGCGGGTCGCCGCCCGCCCCCCCCCCCCCCCAAAAAAAAAAACGCAGCCAAAAAAGAGAGAGAGAGAGAGAGAGAAAGAAGAAAGGAAGAGGACGTAGGAAGAAAAAGGATCAAGAGTCGAGAACGGTACAACGAATCGTCTTGTTTCTCTAATAATGTAATGAAACGTCAAAGCTTCCGCGCTTCGCGCGGGAAGGGGGGAGGGGGGAACTGAAGTCAGACAAGGATTAAGAGTCGAGAATGGTAATGGTACAACGAATCGTCTTCTTTCTTTCTTTAATGATTTAATGAAACGTCAAAAGAAACTGAATGTAGACAAAGATTAAGAGTCGAGAACTGTACAACGAATCGTCTTCTTTCTCTAATAATTGAATGTAACATCAAAGCTTCCGCGCTTCGCGCAGTAGGGGGGGGGCTGAATTCAGACAAGGATTTAGAGTCGAGAACGGTACAACGAATCGTCTTCTTTATTTAATAATTTAATGAAACTTCAGAGCTTCCGCGCTACGCGCGGAGATAGGGGAACTTGATTCAAACAAGGATTAAGAGTCGGGAACGGTACAAGGAATCGTCTTTTTTCTCTAATAATTTAATTAAACATCAAAGCTTCAGCGCTTCGCGCGGGAGGGGGGGGGGGGACTGAATTCAGACAAGGATTAAAGGTAAAGACCAGTTATGGTCATGCGATTGCATTGTGAAAGAAACGTTATCACGTGAAAGAAACGTTTAATTAAACATCAAAGCTTCAGCGCTTCGCGCGGGAGGGGGGGGGGGGGGGACTGAATTCAGACAAGGATTAAAGGTAAAGACCAGTTATGGTCATGCGATTGCATTGTGAAAGAAACGTTATGGAATCGATCAGAAAAGGTTGATCATCTAGCATCTCGCATCTGCAAGGTTCTGGAATCATCAAAATGATAAGAAATTTGGCCCATTCTTCGTAAAGATACAAGCACTATACACAGAAAGATGTATATGGGACTACCCTATATCTCTCACAGACCATGAGAGAAACAAATTTACCAAATATATGAATTAGTAGGCGGTTTACTGGCAAATTTGTTATCATCATGTATTAGTCAAAACATATTCTTTCACATGATTGGTAATGAGAGCTTCCATTTCATTTTTTGGAATTTAGGCGTTTCCAATACTGGTCTTTACCCTTAAGAGTCGAGAACGGTACAATGAATTGTCTTCTTTCTTTAATAATTTAATGAAACGTCAGAGCTTCCGCGCTACGCGCGGAGGAAGGGGAACTTGATTCAAACAAGGATTAAAAGTCGGGAACGGTACAAGGAATCGTCTTTTTTCTTTAATAATTTAATGAAACGTCAAAGATTCCGCGCTTCGCGCGGGAGGGGAAAACTCCCCCTCCCTGCATCCACCCACCTAGGGAGCGCGCTTCGTGTGCTCACTACCGCCCCCTAAAATAAAATCCTGGCTACGCGCTTGAGAGGATAATTACCCAGGTAGCAAGCCCATGTGGGACCCACATGGGTCCCATAATCTCTGAAATGTTACCTTTATTGAGGGTGACTTGAAAAAGTTAATAACTTGGAAAGGAGGGGTGCAGCCTGCCACACACTTGTATCCTTGGTTGCTTTGATCCATTGCCGAAAAGATTTTGGCACCTATCATCCCCCCCCCCCAACCACGGATACAAATCGACACCCTTGTAAGCACCACTTTCTCTCATCTGAACAATGTTACCAAGTCCTTTAAGGGTATTTGCGATCTCATGACTTGCTCATTTGGAGTCAGGCCCTCTCAATTGCATTTTGGTTGCCTTCGATCGTTGCGCCCATTAATAATGTTGATTGTCACATGACACTGTTTCAGCCAATAGGATACTCGCTAACAAATACCCTATTTTATATGATATTACACCAATATTTTGTAAAAAAACAATATGATAGCGTACAATTTAATGTCAACAAATGTAATGATAAAACAAAAATCGTAATCCGTTATGTCCGTGTTGCCTAAATTGTTGCGCCCATTGATTAAGTACACATAAAATTCTACACGCAAATAATATTTTTTATAATCATTATAATTCTATTCATTCAAATAATTTGGCACACAATAATGTACATAAGTTTGAAAAAAATAACCATTTTACAAAATAATAGCGATTCGAAGAGTTATGTATGATATAAGTTTCCGATATGTTACCGGTATAAGTTTAACGATTTAGCTGTATTTAAAGTCTTATTATGCGCTGTGGAATTGTTTTTTTTAAGATGTTGTATAAGGATGCTCAAAAGGATCAAGGTAAAATGGCTTTGGCTCCAAATAAGGGCGTCAGTCTTTCTGGTAAAAATTTGGATCCAATGAACAGAATGAACCGCCATCTCCTGCGGCCCCAGATGTAGATGAATGGTACTACCTGAATGAACCTTGGATACAAAACCTCTAAACGGCTTCATAATAAGGCCTCTTCAGGAGCTGAAAGTCGTTGTCGTCCCGAACGAACGGAGCACTTTTTTCTTCAATATTTGATTATTCATTTTGGCACCAAGCATTCGTTCATCGGTACCTTGAACTCAGCTGATCGCCGAAGGGAACTTTCGACATTCACGAGATGAAGCGATTAAAGAAACCTCTTCATAACTAAATATGGAGGGATGTTGGTGTCATGGCAACGAGTTTTGGCAACAAATCTCCCTCTGTAATAGACTTCAATGGATGGCGTTGTCACGATAACGAGTTTCATTTAGGTCACGAAAACTCTCTCTTTACTAGACTTCATTCGATGTGGTTGTCACGATAACGAGTTTTAGGCCACGAAACATGGGTTACGGGTAGTAATATTTTGGCAATGACATGCCTCATTGACAGAACTCAAAGGGATGAAAGTTTCATGGCCACTAGTAATTATTGTAGACAACATCGTGCGATGGATGTGAATGTCATAGCAACGAGTTTGATCTAAGCAGCTGAACACACCCTCTTAACTAGTCATTAGTGGAAAAGAGTTCATGCCAACGAAACGCCCATTTTTACTCGAAATAAAATTATGTGGGGTCATGGCAACGAGATTTAGGCAGCGACACTCCCTCTTTACTAGACATCAAGAACGAGTATTGGTAATGGGTTTTAGGCCACAACAGTTACAGCACGCCTTCTTATAGACATCAATGGATGTGGGTGTCATGGCAACGGGATTATGTCAACGACACACCCTCTTTAGTGGACATCAAGGGATGCGGGTGCCATGGCAACCAAACAGTTTTAGATAGCGACACACCCTCCTTCGTTATATCAAGGTATGTGGGTGTCATGGAAACGAGTCTTAGTCAACGATACTGGTCATCAAGAGATGCTGTTGTCATGGCAACAAATTTAAGGTAAGGACACGCGTCTTGTTCAATCAAGCTCACATTGTGATGAAGACTTCGGGTACAGGAAGGCGGCTTGTTGTTTCTAAAGTCGCCATGGTAGAGACAAAATGAGATTCTGTAAAATAAAAAATAAAAAAGAAGAAGAGAAGTTATTCTTATTTCTCCCCCCTTTTTTTTATCGGGTTCTTCTTAGTCTTCTTCTTCTTCTTCTTCTCCCCCTCCTCCTTCTCCTCCCCCTCTTCCTCCACCTCCTCCTCCTCCGTTTTCACATTGTTAACATACCAATTGGATACCATCTCAATTTCGGTCTCCATCCACCTCTTATAAAATAATGGTTTATTGATACAAATCAAGCATCATTGCGGCAAAGCATAATTGTGATGATTTTCCAAAATAATCAGCAACCAATTTAATCAACAGTGATAGAGTTCATAATAAAGGAAATCGACATCGGCAAGTAATTATTATCTCAGTTATTATACCTTAGCCACACCGTCAGACCAATTCTTAGTAAGCCGGTAAATATTATTATGCGCCAAGATACAACGGGACTTGTACATTAGGACTATAGGGCACCCCATCTCCCTTACGCGGAGCGATTTTGTGAAAGAGACTAATTTGAAGTTAACCCATTTATTGTATTGCAAACACTCAAGTGGAAACCTAAAAATATTAGAAGACAGCAAATATAAATACTGCAAAATAACGCAAGTCGTGCAATGCCTATTCATTATTATTATGATTTATTAAAACATCCTTGCATCATTGTCGATCTATGTTGTTCATTTCCTTATAAGGAAATTCCGTGTTGTCTGGAAACGACCGTATGGGTTTCGATATTATTTCAAGTAAATAAACATGGATGGAACGAAACAGGATATAAAAATGACACAAGAGGCGTAAGTACGAGGGGCATGTCCGGGGGCAGGATTGGTGGAAAGACCGAAAGAGGGAATGGCAGGAAAAGATGTCTGGGTTGGACCCCCCCCTCCTAATAGAAGGTATTTTGTCCATTCTCATTTGAATTGACTTAATAACAAATAAACGCCAAACCCGTTTACTTGCTAGACTTCACTGTCAGACACTATTGAGTGACTGAATGCCTTTTCTCCTCTTTGGTAATAACATACATGAAAAGAGTTGTAAAGGGTACATGAGCATTTGTCTACATCAATAACCCACTTCTTGTGATGGCCAAGATTAAACTGATTGAATCTTCCTGTTTACTTGCTAGACTTCACTGACAGACACTATCGAGTGACTGACTGGCTTTTTTCCTCTTTGGTAATAACATACATGAGAAGAGTTGTAAAGGGTATACATGAGCATTTGTCTACATCAATAACCCACTTCTTGTAATGGCCAAGATTAAACTGATTGAATCTTTGCGCAGCATAAAACGTATGACCATTCGGTACAATTGTCTGAAAATCGAGACTATTACTTTTGGGCTCTATAGCCCTAAAGTCGATTTGACAACTAATAGTCGTTATTTTCCCACTTGAAGACATTTTCAAGCCCCACCTTTTTAGGGAAGTTCTAAATTAGTATTATCTTTCAAATGCAGTTGGAATTTAACTTTTTCATTTTTTTGGCCTGCAAATGGGACATAGTACCTTTAAGGTACCGCAAATAGGGTTTACAACGGGGGTCAGGAGTCGGTTGTGCCCGCTTAAATTCACCATGGCTTCTCCACAAAACAAACCTTGCAATTGAGGTGACCGTCTCTTCGTTCTCGACCCGTCCGAATCGGACGAACTCGGTTTGGGATCGACTTGGTTGTTTTTGCATCGGGACAGACGAAAGATTTTTCTCAGTTTAGTCGGGACCGAGAATCGTGGCAGCACAAACATGACGGGGTCGAGAGAGTGATTAGCTAGTAGCAGTTTGTGTGACATGAGGTCGCTCCACAGCGTCGTCCTAATGCCGATTCGCGTGTAAGAGATGAATAGCTGAAAAGGAAAGAATATAATATTACAAGCGGGGCGGGCGAGAGAAACATTCCTACTTGCAAAACGCTGTGGTGCATGTAGCGTGGGTCAACTCATAGAAAAAAAAAAGGGGGGGGGGGTGGTCTTGTAATTGAACGACTAATATGTGTATCTATTCCCCCGCTGTTTGATTGGGAGGGGTAGTCCCCTATGCCCTTCGGTAGCTATGCCCCTGAGTCGGATAATGCAGGTGGGGGGGGGGGGGGGGGGGGGGGGTCATCAACTGCTTCCTCATGCACTTGCAATAGAAAGGAGAGAGAGAGAGAGGGCTATACATTGAAACAAAAAGATAGAGAGGGGGGAGAGAGAGAGAGAGAGAGAGAGAAGGTGAGAGAGAGAGAGAGAGAGAGAGAGAGAGAGAGAGAGAGAGAGAGAGAGAGAGAGATTACTTAAAATTAATAAGATCAGTACCCCTCCCCTTAATGGCCTGATGCCCTCTCAATGGCCGGACCGACGTTACGCCACTCGTATATAGAATATTTAAACATACATAATGTATTGATCAACCCCAAACTATGACATCGGTAGATTATCGCTTCAATCAGGATAATGGTCTAAAAGTCGTGTTGGCTATCTTGACCAGGATTTAGGTCAGGTAATCTATAGCTACCAGCCAAAATCTCGGCCAAACAAGTCAGTTAACAATCAGACCAACATCCTGGTTGGACATTGTCATAACACACTCAAAACGTCAGTTTGAACTGAAAAAGTGACAATGCATCTAGGATGCTTAAAAATATGTTTGAAAATCGAAAACACCTTCCAAATATCAACCTAGTTTACTAAGCGAGGCCATTACAACAGCCTTACACTTGCATCATAATTATTGCCTCGTGCGTCACCAGCATTAATGTGCAATATGAAAATGACGTATTCCGCAATCTGAACATGATTTCTCTAAGCAATCTAATAATCATGATATCGAAATCGCCATTATGCCCGGCGCACACTGCACAGTCCTCCTGCGATTCGATTTTCATAGAAATGGTAATTATATATTTGATATGGGAGTTTAAACAAACATCCTCTTCCTGATTCAGATTCTAAATAATGATGAGAATGCCAGTGGCTGGAAGCTTAGTACATTTTAGCCTTCTCGTCTGAATTAATGCCGAATCGGCTTCCAATCTTAGATAATCACATTACTTATTACTACTGTCCTGACGTTACTAGGATTTTGAGCCGATTTACCTCCTCCAAGGAAACTTGAAAATCCCTTGAAATTTAGATTTTCATTATTCATGTGACTATGCGGATCCTCGGTCATTAAGATTGTACAAGTATGAATGTTCACATCAAATGCTTTTGCCAAGTCTTTTCAAATCGGCTCGTAGTAAAATCATGAAGTGTGTCGGCTTCTTCAAAGTATTTGTGGTCGTGTTCTCCATGGGTATATAGCCTATTGTCATTGACTTATGACCTCATTTATTTCGCCAGGCGGCTGGCATTTCATATACAATATCCGTCTTCCAGTTTCTAACATTTGACACTTTTAGGTAGTTAAGATAGCTTTGTCACAGAACCATAAGAAAAAAACAATAACAGACTACTTCTCTTGCCCTATGATGTATCGACTGCCCGATTATTAACAATTTAAAAATTATCCTGGGAAGGCAACCCCCCCCCCCCCCCCCCCCCCCACAGTGTGACTTGAACGTTAGTGTTCTTCAAATGGAACGAATTCTGAGAACAACATTTTGAGTTGGTAAAACAATACAGATTTTCATTTTTTCTTCAAATAAACATTTATTTTCTCAATTTGTCGCATGTTCGAATTATATTCAATGATTATGATTCACAAGAGGCAACTTTTCTAAAAAGCAAACGGTTTTGGCGAGAGTACCGTCAGCAGTACAGAACATGTCAATACATTTCACATGCAAATTATACATGGGCAAACAAAAATTAATAACATCATGATTGTGCTGAAAACTAAATAGCCGAACAGAAGAGTTTTATTTGCAACGATACAACTTGTAACTTGTGGTTTCTACTATCGGTGATTATCATTGACATCCAATCTCGAGACCGTTGATAACTTTGAATGATCAAAGGTGCAGATCCGGGTTCAGATTTGTTAAAATCCATCACGTTGATGTACATGCAGGTATACTTGCACGAGATTTTCAGCATCCTCTTTGCTCATGTACAAACACGTGACTCACATCTAAATCAACCCTGTCATATGCAAATAAAATAAAATGGACGTGCAGAAGGTTTGTCACTAGAAATCATGGGCGTAGGTCTGTAATTGATACCTATTGTTCAGGGGGGGGGGGGGGCTGATCTATTCATTCACCCCCTGAAAAATAGGTATTACGTAAGGATTGACGCCCATGCTAGAAATTATTTTTGATATGGGAGGGGGGGGGGGGAGGAAGGGGGTGGGATCCGATTAATATTTATCGACACATTGTTTGCCGACAGAAAAGCAGAATTTTCCAACAAGAATGGGATCATCAAACCAGAGAGGTATAAGGTTCATTTGCAGACGAATATAAACAGGTAATTATCAGATTTCAAACTGTCCCACCCGGCCGCTGACCTACGATTTCGTTATGAATTACGTGGTTATGAATACAGTCTCAGGAGGTAGGGGGAGGGGGTGTCGTTCAATGAACAAATGACGGGATGCTACCCCCTTTTCACAGGGACAATATCTGTCATACCCCACTCTGAGTGGGGGGGGGGGGGGAGACTATAGCCCGATAACAAAATATGAATATATCATTTTTCAGATGCCTTTTCGAGTCTTCTGGAGGCTGTAATTGCTGCCGGTCCGTATATACATTTATAAATTTCCCTTTGAAATGAATGTGTACTTTATGTTTTAGAGTGCATTTAGCCTTGTACCGGGGGAAGGGGGTGGAGGGGTACGTGCCCCCATGCCCCCTGGATCCGCCAATAAAACCAAAAGCACAAACGGACAGACGATACATGAACATAATTTTATGGGCCCGAATTCACAAAAGAGGTTTGTAGACAAACCTAGGTTTATGTGCGTCATAATTATGACGCGTTTCAGACTGACCAAGGTTTGTCTGAACCTTGGTCTGAAGCGCATAGAAACGCGTCATAATGACGCACACAAACCTAGGTTTGTCGACAAACCTCCTTTGTGAATTGGGGCCACAAAGTCTAACCATCCACGGCAGCCAACACGTTATGAAGAGGACGGTGACGAGAAGGGTCGTTTTCACAAACTTGACCTCCATCCCGGTGTACCCCTGAAGTCCCGGGTACATGACGGTGATCTGTAAAAAAAAATGACACAAAGAAAGGGGGAAACCCCCAATCATAATACGCCATTTTCGTAAAGTATCCAAAATGTATGCATATGCCTTTGTGAAGCGCCTGGATAACAATGATTTCATTCACCTATTACGAATAAATGTAGCTCAATAATAGTCAGAGTTTAAATTGAATACATTATTTGTTGCTATAGGTCGAAAAAACAGTATGGATTGTCCTAACTACGTTCTATATAATTATGTAATTTGCATTCTGACTATTGAAATACAATTATTCGTAATATGTGAATAAAGTAATTCGTATCGGGGCACTTTAAAGTATCTCTCTAAAAAAATCAAGTGATCACGGACGTCACTCCTCTGGAGAGTGAAAATGTAGTGAAAATAGAGTGAACATTCACTCTTTTCTTCTTAGAGAGCACTCTAAAATCAATCGATTGTCACTCCTAGTGATCACGGACGTCACTCCCAAGAAAGTGAAAATAGAGTGAAAATTCACTCTTTTTTTTAAGAGAGATGGGCTATCGTCCTAATTAACATTGAAGGTCGTAGTACAGTAATTTAAACACTTGGCTGGAAATGTGAAGGTCGTTAGTTCGAGACCCGGCGCGGCACCAGTGTTCTTTGGCAAGACAGTAATCTTTATTAATATAATTAATTTATGCCATGAATAATGTTTTCCTGTTCAGAGGCACCATTTGATTTTGCCTGAATAATAAAATTGAAAATTGAAAGGTTGGAATTTCAGGAGAAAGAAAGAAATAGGAATGATTTCTGTGAGGGGGGGGGGGGGGCGCTACACAGGAGGGGATAACGAAAGGAGGGTGTGGTAAAGTATATTTTTCGAATTTGGGGTGATAGCTTGTTTTCACCACCCAAATGTTATTAAATAAAATCCAAACAAAAAGGATTCTTCTCAAATTAATGATTTAAGCACACACCGGAGGGGTCCGAATTAAAAATGAGCTAAAAACAACCATGTGGTGGTAAAAAAGAGGGTTCATGCTCTTGAAACAACTTCCTCTGTTTAATACAGGCTTTGCATTAAATCTGAATGTAGGCCTACTTTCTCTTGCTACACACTCCCACATACAATTTCCAGTACATTAAAATTAATGTTTGAAATAATTACAATTTGATTTATTCCCCACACATTTTTAGATTTTTATCACTTTCACTGATGTTGATGCGGCGAATTGTCAAAACAGTCATCAATGACTGCAATTCAAGTTTTATCGTCTTTTTCAAGATTAGACAGGAAAAGAAATTGTTTGATGACGTCATAATTAGTTTGCTGATAAAGTGACGAAACAAATGATGGCGCTATTGCCTCCAAACATAATGCCAGGAATCGAATTGTTCAACTGACATTTTTCTTCTCAGTTTTGCACGTACAGTTTCATGAATGTTGACCAGGGCGAAGAAAAAACATCGAATAAGGAAGAGTTGTTTTTTTGGAGGGGGAAGGGGAGATACAGGGGTGGGGGGGGGGGGGGGGGAGAGAGAGAGAGAGAGAGAGAGAGAAGGGGGAAGGGAAAATTTAGTTTAGTTTTGTTTTTAAAAGACGATATGGAAGATTACCTTTCGTCGCATTTTGATGAGTTCTAGAACCACGCTCACGTTGCAGACCACCACCGTTAGCAACAAGCCCCACCCACTCATGACGTAGATGGCGAATTGTATGTTGCTCTGGAACGACTCACCGGGCTTCCAGAATAACTTGCACGTCAGCTTACCGTGGAAAGGTACCTGCAGACATTATATTTCAAGCAAATTTATAAGGTTATTTTATAGTCTGGTTGTCTGTAACGTCTATATTTTTAGACGGGATGACCCCACCCCTACCTCCACACACATAAACACACCCCTCACCCTCAACAAGAACTACAATAAACGAGATGAAAGTTCTAGAATAACTTGCACATCATCAATCAGTGAAAGGGGACTTAGAAGACAATTAATATATATTTCACCAAATAATAATAATAAATTATGATGTATTGACATAATTATTGTAGATGGGATAAATAAACAATTACGTGTTTTTTTCTCCATAATATACAACAAAATGCATAATTCCATATTCTTTTTGTTTAAAGAAGGAGATAGGAAAAGAAAAGAAATGAAATGAAACCTAAAAAAAATTTGAAACGAAATAAAAGCAATCAACAGAAAGGTAACATTTAAAATTTGTGGATATTTTTTTCTCCATATCTCGCCGGTAGGCCTCTCCCTCCACTCCAGTCCTGCTATCAAAAAGGAAGTTGACCCCGACGTGATTCGAACACGCAACCTTCTGTTCTGGAGACAGACGCGCTACCATTGCGCCACAGGGCCTTCGTGTTTATATACGCATGCAATTTAGCAAGAACAAAAATCCCAAACTTAAGAGATATTGCATCACTTTAACTCTTTTTATCCGTATTGAGTAGTGAGATGATGAAATGCATTGCAATTAATATACCCAAGTCACGGTTCTAGGACAATTACCCCTGGGCAACCACCTCGGGCCAATTACCAGCGGGACAATAGTCATTCTCCTTTGACAATATTACCCCCCGAATTTTGTGTAAACCAAATCATTATCAGGGTGGACTTCCCCTTTAATGGAGGTGGTTGTCCTGGTGGGGGGGGGGGGGGGGGGGGAGGAGAGGCGTATGTCCTATACGTTGGGGTAATTGTCCTGGGGGGAGGGGCGGGGGGAATTTGGGTTGTTGTCCTTGGGGAGTATTTTTCCAGGAGGTTAAAGTCCTTGGCGGGTGGGTGTCCTTGGTTGTCCTGGGGGGGGGGGGGGGGGGGGCGTAGTAGGCGTATTTGTCCTATATAATGGGTAATTGTCCTCGGAAATTAATCGTCCACAGGGGTAATATTCTGGGGGTAATTTTCTGGGTGGTGATTGGAAATAAAAGAAATCAACAGAAAAGTACAATTATAATGTTTGTGTGTATATTCTTCTTTTTATATCTTGCCATTTCTACCAGGCCTCTTCCTCTACTCCTGTCCTGCTATCAAAAGAGAAATTGACCCCGACGTGATTCGAACACGCAACCTTCTGTTCTGGAGACAGACGCGCTACCATTGCGCCACAGGGCCTTCGTGTTTATCAGGGAATTTAAACGCATACAATTTGGCAAAAACAAAAACCTCAAACTGTAGAAATATTGCATCACTTTTACTCTTTTAATCCGTTTACCATACACATATATGCCGCCGTACAAGTATAGTGAGATGATGCAATACATGGCAATTAATATACCTCGGTCACGGTTCTAGGGCAATAACCAGGGGCAATTACCAGCGGGACAATGATTACCCCCAAGGACAATTACCCCCCGGAAAATTACCTCCCGGAGAAGACCCCGAGGACGACCACCCCTCCCCCTCGAGGACAACCCCCGCCCCAGGACCCCCCCCCCCCCCGAGGACAATTACTCCCGATTTATTAATAAACCAAAAACCAAATCATTATCAGGGTGGACTTCCCATTAATGAACGGGGGGGGGGGGGGTTGTATTTGACCCGGGGGATGGTTGTCCTAGGTTGGCGGGGGGGGGGGGGGGCGTATTTGTCCTATACGGGTTGGGGTTATTTACCTCGGGGTAATTTTTTCCCGGGGGATAATTGTCTTCGGGGGCGGTTGTCCTTGGGTGGTAATTTTTCGTGAGGTAATTTTCCAGGGGGTTTTTGTCCGTGGAGGTTGTTTTACGTTTTTGTGCCACAGGGCCTTCGTGTTTATCAGGGAATCTATATGCATACAATTTAGCAAGAAAAAAAAATCCCCAAACTGTTGGAGATATTGCAACACAATATTTGTTGAAATATATCATATGATTGACATTTATCTTCCACTTCGATTCTGTTACAAAAAATGAAAAAATTGAATGCTGACCCCGACGTGATTCGAACACGCAACTTTATGATCTGGAGTCAGACGCGCTATACCGTTGCGCCACGGAGTCCTCATATGAGCTTTCCTTGTCAAATTTTTGACAATAATCCTCTTAAAACAATGAAGCACTAAAGCACGAGGCATAATTTAACTTTTAAAAGGATTTAAGACCAAAAAACACATTCGTCCTATCAGCTCAAACTATAAGGCGTTTTTTTAAAGACCCTAGTGCTCAGTCACCTGTGGCAGAAATATTATGAATAGAGTACCATTGGATAAAAAAACAAGTTGCTCTTTATCATGGAATAAATTCGAAAGTCATATTAGTTTTTACTTTTTAATGAGGAACTACCAAAGTTGGGTAGTTTTCTTTATATACGCATTGAATATATAGATATTGTGTGTTTTGCATTATCTTCCACTTGAATTCTAGTACAAAAAATAAAATTTGAATGCTGACCCCGACGTGATTCGAACACGCAACCTTCTGATCTGGAGTCAGACGTGCTACCATTGCGCCACGGAGTCCTTATATTCTACTGTTATCTACATCGAGATTTGGATAACGGCCCTCTTAATTTTAATACACTCAACCTAATCTTTATTTTGCATGATGTACTACCGCAGTCCTACCAAAATCCTCTTGTTCCAATTTTCGTCTGAAGCAATGAATGTGGGTCCAAAGCCATTACCATGTGTGTTATAAATCTCATTCCAAAAACGATTGCTCACCTCATCTACATTGACAATATTAAGCGGATGAAAAGAAAAGGTGATCATATCAACTCAAACTCAAGGGAATGCTTAATACAAGCAAATTTTATGGTAAATTATTCTCTTCGTTATGATGATTACAATCTTGACTTCATTCGTATTCATTGTTTAAGGCAACCCTAATTCTAAAGGAATGATATAAATGGATAAAGTTCATTCGAGATGTTGTATTTTGTATGAAGGTCTACTGTGATACTTATCATCATATGTATTTTTTCTTGCATTTGGGTTTAGTAACCTTTGAGTTTTCATTAGCTTTTCGAGATTATGTTCCTTACGCGTGTAAAATGGCGCAGCGGATATAAAGTGGGCAGGGAAAACGCAGATGACAAGAAGAAAGTAGGCTGATCGAAATAATTAAAAGTTATCCTATGGATCGAAACAAGGTTCTTAGAAAGCCTATAGAAACACTGCATGACTTTAAACAATGAAGCACTAAAGCACGAGGCATAATTTAACTTTTAAAAGCACGTGCATTATATACGGCCTGACACACATTCGTCCCATCAGCTCCAACTTGGTACAAGTAACTCTTTATCATGGATACAATTTTAAAGTCATATTCTTTTGGACTTTTTGATTAGGAACTACCAAAGTTGGATACACTTCTTTTTATACGCACTATATATTATATATTGTTTGTCTTGTATTTATCTTACACTTGAAGTCTGCTACAAAAAAAAATGAATGCTGACCCCGACGTGATTCGAACACGCAACCTTTTGATCTGGAGTCAGACGCGCTACCGTTGCGCCACGGAGTCTTCACATACTAGTGCTACTTCACGATTTGCATAATGGCCCACTTGATTTACACTCAACCTGCACTCTATTTTTTGCATGATGTAATACCGCAGTCACACCAACGCGACTGGCGCCAGACCGACAACAGCTGCACAATTCCCAGAACGGCCAAGCATCGCTCGCTCTTGCACCGGTGTGTATCGGTTAGGCGGTGTGACGGTGACGTTAACACACAAGATGATGAAATTATATTGCAATACAAACCTATGACGTAATATTAGACCGGTTTACTAACAAAGTCAAATATATGGATATTATTTTCCTGGGACCTAGTGACGTGGTATTCTAGTAACATTATTGAATAAGCTACAATACTTGGAATCCAGTCTACTTACGTAAATTGTTGCTACGTCGGGTAAGCTCCAGAAAAGCCTTCAGGTTGTGAAGAACAACCTTTTAAAAAGTGTGCATAATATTTTACTATGTTTGTAAACCAGCTGATACAGGCTATACATGAGGCATGTTCTTGACTACATCAAAGGTTAACGAGGTTTACCCGACATAGCAACACGTATTACACGCTGACTGGATTCCAAGTACTGCAGTTCATTCATTTACTAATAGCAGGTCATTGGAATAACTCGTCACGAGTCCCAAGGAAAGGAACATCCATACGTTTGAACATATTCGTATATCGGTCTACAACCTTGAAATAATAATGTGCTGACCAAAATGGCCGTCCTTTTCTGTTTTCCATTTAAAAAAAACTTTTAAAGATATTGTTTTGCGTCAAAATATGCGCATCCTATCCCCATAAAAAAGGCACCATATAATATTTATATATATTGAATAAGGCAGATTATATACCTCTCCTTAGAAATCTAGCTATGATCCAATTGGTCGAAATTGGAGTCGTGATTTTAGCCATTCCTGTTAAGAAACGAACAATGCCAGTAACGGTTAATAGTTCATGAATGAGATTCCCTAAAGATTCCGGGTACCGGGAAAATCATGAGTAAAATTTTGATGAGATCCCCATCGGTTTACGTGATAAAACTTACTTTGTGCGAGCGCGGATACCATACAGTGCTTTTTGTCTTCGATTCCCAAATGATTGTAATATTCAGTCATCTTTCCAGCGAAGATTAACAAACAGTGTCTCAGATTTTCTGTAATGTTTTTACTCAAGAAAAGAATAAGGTAAGAATTCTTGGTAGATTTTTGTGTCAATTCGGTACATAATATTCGAGGCCTGGCTGTTTCTATACTGGCTTTCGGAGATGTTGCATCACACAGGCGCGCCTCGGGGTCGTGACAGGATGCAACGTTACAGCCAAGCCTCTCATAGTAGTCGATATAGCTATACTAATGGAACATGGTTGCTACTCTGAGTTTCACACCTTACAAGCAATCAACAGGCTAATGATGCCATTCTTGAAAGTACGTGATTACTCTATTACCTTGGTACAAATACGCTCATTAGTCTGCCTTATTCAATATATTTTGTTTTGCTCTGCCTAGACATTGAGCACGGTACGCTAGGATAGAGCATCTAGAGCAAACCTAAGTATATAAGTATAGGCCTATATAATTATATAAGACATATAAATGTATATATGTTTCTCCTCTCCTCTGCTCACGTCATTTTTATCTCCCTTTCTCGCGCTTCTTCTTTCTGTGTCAATCTCACTGTTCTCTTCTTTCAAATATTTTTTTTCAAGTGACCCCCCCCCCTTAAAAGAAAATGCCCTATAGAATTACCTTCTCTTTTATCTTCCGGTCTATGGTAACCGTGGATATTCTAATGGATTCTCGCATAGGGTAGTCATTCACCGGAAAATGGTAATATTATGATTTATTTTGTGTATTTCCTTAGGATACAAATCATTGGACCACCTTCATTAATTTTAAGCCTGCATGGTCAAATCCTGCAATTATGAATACTAACGACGATGCTGCTGCTCTTTTTCGCTATCCCTTGATCTCTTTATCTCTCCATATCGCTCTCCGATCTCCCCACTTCTCTCGGCCTTATGACTTTATAAGTACGTCATCGTTAATACTTCATTTTGCAAACAATGATACTATAATGTAAACAGGATAATAAAAGGGGATTTCCGCATACGCATAATGACTTCGAACTGATATCGCCGCGGGGGGAAATAATGGGGGTATTTGAAATGTAGAGCAATACACGGTGTAATAACGTTTCCAAAGGAGTTTTATATAGTTAAGCTTATCCTCTTGAGACGTAGAATTATAATATCATGTTTACTTCCCTCATTGAAGGTGAGTTAGAAGGAAGTGTTTATTTTCTTCAATCTGTCATGCACAACGTGATTCAAAGTCACGTGTTGTGCTATGGCGACCATCATTTATGTAAACACACACACACACACACATAACCACATTCACGCACACGCGCGCACACCCACACGCACACATTCACAAAATATATATACATAATTATGTATATATATCTATATCTATAAAAGAAGATATTGTTCTGCGACGGAGGAGATTTAAAAAAAGACTCAACATAAAAAAAAAACTGTTCTCTAATATTTTGCGCCTATATACTTTGCAGTATCATAACCTGAAGAAGCCCTATAAAGACGAAATTTTGTTACGCTTTTCCTTTTTTGACGGAGTTTTAACTTATTCATTTTTTGTTGAGTCTCTCTCTCTCTATCTTTCTACAGTTAATTACTAAATTATTCATACCCAAACCAACTTTTGAAATATTTATGTATGTGACAAATTTATTTGTCCCGATCATTTCCCGATTTATGTTTCTTGAGAATGTGACATATCTAAGCTATACAAATATTTTCAACAAAGGCCCTAATTCAACCACTATTTACATTATGTCAAACGGATCCATCTCCTCGAATCCCTCGTACGTGACACAAGGACTCCGTGGCGCAACGGTAGCGCGTCTGACCCCAGATCAGAAGGTTGCGTGTTCGAATCACGTCGGGGTCATTTATTTTAGTTGGTCTTTTGCTTTTTTGTTTTAAAGAAAAGTCCACCTTTAATTCTTGACTTACGAAACGCATACACACACACACACACACACGCACACAACATCAAATATACAAGGGCAATTAATTATTTAGTTGTTAACTGTATATAAGGCCAAATAACAAAAAAATAACGTGTTTCTCGTCCGGTCTTTAAAAAAAAAGGAGAAGGCAGGGCATTACTATTTACTATTTTGCAATTTTTTTTCCAAGATGGCTGCCATGCTAATTATAGTTGCCCAAGCCTATTCATTCACATATATTGTGCTATGTGAGTATACTGATGCATTGTATGACAAAACAAATGATTTGCAACACTTTAGAAGCTATTTAAACAAAATGTTTATCATAGGCTTTTTTTTTTTTTTGCTTTTTTTTTTTTTTTTTTTGGGGGGGGGGGGGGGGCTTTTTTTTCTTCTGAATAGTAAATAGTAAAAAAAAAAAAGGAGCCGGCGGCCTAAAAGGAGGCGGGCGGAGACGAGAAACACTTCATTTTATCGCAATGTATTTCAACACTCTGCCATGTCTATGACAAATTGCAAAGGAGTGATATCCTATTATTTCAAAAGGCCAGACCCATCCATCGCCTCGATTCAATTCGGATATCATGTAGACTCCGTGGCGCAACGGTAGCGCGTCTGACTCCAGATCAGAAGGTTGCGTGTTCGAATCACGTCGGGGTCATTATTTATTTCAATTTTTGTTTTGTTTAACAGAAGATCTCATAATAACGTAAATGGGCTAGTACATGCAGACTTAGTTCCCCCCCCCCCCCCTCTGAAATTCCTGGATCCGCGCCTGGAAGAGGATTCGAACATGATTGTCAAGCACAGTGGAACGAGGGTTCGTAATGATTGAGGAAGGCTACTAGGCCTACACATCAGACTTAGGAGCTTCTCCGATTTTCTATCTATCCTTAAGCTATGGTCACAAATCAGAGCAGCGACCGACCGATCAGTATAGCCTCCTCGGTCGCTGCTGGAATTTAGGCATCGCCCAGCGATTAGGTCGGTGCCCGGGCGGCGACCGCCCAGGCACCGAGCGTATTTTGGGCGGCGAGTGAAAAATGAGCAGGCGCCGCCCAAATTTTAACTCCGAGCTAAAACTTCAGCGGCGACCGAGCGATGCCCTAAAAACGAGCGGTGCCTGGGTGGCCGCCGCTCGGTGGCCGGGCAGCCGCCGGGCAGAATTGATTAAAAACTCGCCGCTCGGCCGCCGAGCAGGCTACTTTTGGGTAATGTGACCATAGCATTAGGTGTTTATTTTGTTCTTTCATTAAAAAAATAATATCTATCTTATTAATGAGGCGCGATGGCTCAGCGGTAGAGCAGTGGTCTCGTTTACGGGAAGTCCCGGATTCGAAACCAAGTCGATGCGCTAGTAACTGTTTTCTTAGAAAAGGCATTAATCCTCATTCATTACCAAGTCCCTCGGAGAGGACTTAAAGCCGTCCGTCCCGTGGTTGCATGCTTACTTACAAGCAGTCAGATAAACAAACAAACAAACAAACATTAAATATTATTATTATAATAAACATGATATACTTTTTTTAAAAAAGAGAAGAATTTTGTATACCCTTTGATAGGATCCAACGCCGAAAAACGGGAGCGCCCCAATGAGAGCTGCGGCACAGACCAAGAAAAGAACGGCCCCCGTGGTTCGGTACTTGGTAAACCTCCGGTGGTACCTATACGGCCTAACCAGCGCCGTGTAACGCTCTACGGACATGAGCATGACGACGAAACCGGAGGCGAAGGGGAAGAAGTTCGTGATGAACCCGAAGATGTTGCAGTAGACTTGCGGCTTTTCGTCGCGAAGGAGAGGTTTGAGGCCAGAGCGGCCGATGTACGACAAGATAGCCAGGCAGTCCGTCCAGGCGAGCGTGGTGATGAGCATGACAGGCGTAGTCCGTCGTCGGTTGCATCCGGCCTTCGTGTACACGACCAGGGCCATGGAATTGAAGAGCAAGCCGACAGCGACGATGACGTAGGTTTGGACCTTGCCCGCGTTGTCCTTGGTCAAGATGGCTGGGCTCTGCGTCGATGACACGTGCATTGTCATCGATGCCGAGTTGGAATCTTGGAGGTCGTGGAGACCATTGACGTCCGATGGTCCCTCATCATACGATGTCGTTAATATGTCACTGATAGACGTGGAAAACACCGATGCGGTGTCTGTGTACGTAGTCGTCATGGCCTCTCTATGATACTCCTAGATGTCTTTTCTCGTTCAATCCTAATAAAAGAAAGGATAATGAACAGAATGATCGATGTTGGCATTTTGAGAACTTTGTTATAGTGGCGACGGTGATAGTTTTGACATTTAGCTTGCCATCAAAAATATTTCTATTGAGTGGGAAATATGAATATTTTTTCATGTCTCATAGAAAGGTGACCATCATTTTCAATAACCAAAATGTCTCTGCATCTCTTTTCTTCTCTTCTCCTTCTTCTCCCTCCCCCTCTCTCTCTCTTCCTCTCTGTCTCTCTGCTTCTAGTGCCGTCTTTTCCGCTTATTTCTCTTTGTCTTCTTCATTTTCATATATACATAAGTATAACAAGCTCATACAATCGTCTGAAAACTCTTTCCACTTGTTATTGAGTGTTCTATATTAATCTTGAAATCATTTTTTTTCTTTCGTTTCGTTGTGTTTTCATTTTTGAAATTATATTTTGAGACTAAAGTGCATAAAAGAACAAAGGATAGACGGATTTTAAAATTTAAAATGGCGAGTCACCGTTCAAGGATTCTCGCAAAAGAATGAGAGAGAGAGAGAGAGAGAGAGAGAGAGAGGGGGGGGGGGAGAGATAAGGAAAGAAGAAGAAGACTTTGTTAGAATACGTTCATCATACAAGTAATATACGAATCAAAATCATTATCAAAACTTGAAGATAGAAATATTGTTATGCCGAAGGGAATTACAACATTACATTGCTGTACAATTATTAATATATTTGATTTGATTTAACAGCATGTGAAAATAATGAACATTCGCCTTGTGAAGCAAAACTCGATTACTTTGTTGTGAACACTGCAAATGATTAGGGGGTCATGGCAGGATATGTGCACGTTCCCGAGAGCCTAAACAGGCCTATCAAGGCAGTCGATATCTCTATATCTATTGAGTAACTGACTTACATCTTTTGTTTATTTGGTAATAAATACACAAAGTGAGCTGTAACAGGTACAATTCATGAGCATTGTCTACATCAATAACCCACTAGTTATGGTCAAAATTAAACTGATTGAATCTTTGTGCAGCACAAAACGTACAACCATTCGGTCTGGAAATCAGATTATTACTTAGGTGTAACCACTTAAGTCCATTCGACAACCAATATTCGTTATTTTCCCACTAAAATCCATTTCAAGCCTCTTCGATTTGAGGGAAGTTCTAAATTATGATTGTCTTTCAAATGCCGTTTGAATTATCCTTTTGTTTGTCCTGCAAACGGGACATAGTACGTTTAACGCACAAAATTGCTAATCAACAAAGTAGATTAAACTCCTTTTGGAATGAATCAATTTTTGATTTATCGCCTTTGGGAATGAAACGAAAATTTGTAATAATTTTTTTCTATCTTTTGAAAAATATGGGGTTAGCGCCTTTTAGTATTAAAGATAAACTTTAGTACTGGTAATGCGATTGCATTGTGAAAGAAAAGGTGTGGAAAGGATCAGAAACAGTTGATCATGTAGCATGTAAGTATTGGTGTGCACTGCAAGGTTCTGGAGTCATCAAAATCATAATAAATTTGACCGAGTTTTGGTAAAGTAACAAGCACTCACATAGAAAGCTATATATGGGACAACACACATGGTGTCGGGGCGCGTTATTTTTTTATGCGGCACAGATTGGGGCATGGCGCGTGTTAAACCTATGGGAAGTACGTTCTTTCCCTTCTGAATAGTGTCTGCACGTACGTGAGACTAGTCATGTTAGCTAGCGCATTAGCGCTGCGAAGAAGTTTGTATATTCATCGCGAACTATGTGTTTAGATAACATTCCTCTTCGTTTAAGTTAGTTAAGTTTTATTGACTAATTATTGTGATGTTCTCCTTATTGACGTGCTGCCTCCACTTCAGATTTCCAATTTGATTGTAATTGTTGATGTAATGATTTTCCATGCGGTAGTGGATTAAATGTAACACTATTAAAAACAGACCTCTACTACTTATACTGTGTAGTACGCACACGACCAGTATTAGTCTGTAAATCAAGACCCCTTTTTAAAAAAAGCCCCAATCTGTGCCGCATAAAAAAATAACGCTGTCGGGGCTAGTACTACCTTGATTTCCTTGTCTTTCTATGCTCATTACTCAGCCAGTATACATTTTCTTCCAAAATTGTTTGGCACATGTCATTTATTTGTAATCTTGAACATTCAGTGTAAGTTTCGTTTGATTCAGTGAGAATTTTATTTTTTTTTTTTTTTACCAGTACTGGGGAGTGTTTCACAAAGATCCTAAGTAGAACTTAACACTAAGTTGGACTTAAAAAGTATGGACAGCCATTGGAGCCTTAAAATGAAATATATTCAAAAGCAAAAATTGGAGTATTTTTTACTTTTCATCAATTCCACATCCAGAACATGAAATCTCCCATGATAATAGAAAATATGAATGATTTGAATCAACATTTTATGCCTTCTACAAAGAAATTTACAAAATATTTTCAAGGATGCTAATGGCTTCCCATAATATTTAAGTCCAACTTAGAGTTAAGTTCGACCTAGAATCTTTGTGAAACACCCCCCTGGAGTTTATCTTTAAGCACATAAAATGATGTAATCATCGGCATAGCGAATGTCCGGCCGTGAAAGAGCACTATCGCTCTAGGGTACAAGGATGACATGTCAGCGAACAGGGTAATCGAAGGATGGGAGAATAATAATCTTCTTTTCACGATGAACAAATTCTTTATTTAAATTTCTCTCTCTTCCCTTTTTTTGCCGTAATATGTTCAGATACCGCTCCGTAAAAACCGCCGCATAAAAGCGGCTGCAAACTGCGCACACCAAAGGATTTACGCGTATTCACTGAGCCCTGTGTTATAAATGTCAAGCGTATTTAATATACCTTATAAATTATGTCATCTAGAAAAAAAACTTCCCGTTATTTCAAATTGGGTAGTCTATCGTCCCATAATGAACCTAATTATCCCTGTTAAATTATGTAGTTGTATCGTATACTTCCGTTGTTCCGAATTATCCCTGTTTATTATGTAGTCGAATCATTTACCTCGGTTGTTTCGTAAGAGCAAGGCTGAGTTTTTCCTTTACAATAAACGTTATTCTTGCCGTGTATATCCTCGATAACATTGTAGCAGGCGTGAATAACACCACCTAACCACGCTGCTGATTCGAAAGCGGATTCATAATCAAATAATTATTCGTCGTCCTTGAAAATCTTCCTTCTCGCCGCCTTCTCGGAAAGGTCTAAAATATGTAAATTATAAGATGGAAAAGTGCGATAAATCATGCATACCGCTCTCGGTATATACTAAATGGAGGGAGAGAGAGAGAAAGAGAGAGAAGGGGGATACAGCCAAGTACCTAGTAAAACGGAGTAATGAAGCATTGACTCGCCGGGGGGGGGGGGGGGCATCTTCGGTCTTTCCTGGTTTTCGCCCTTATATAATATTATAGAACACGTTGATGTATATTTGTTGACAGGGATTAATTACTTCATATTAAATACCGTTCCCCATTGAAAATTCAAATTTCGAAGTTACCTTAAAAAAATTAGTATTCATTAATGAATGGGAAAGATTTACATCATACTTTTATAGCAATGAAGCATCGACACATAGATGGAATCGAATCAATTGCATCAGCGTATCCACACTTTTTGTTAGGAGTATCGTATAATCGAGTTCTTTCAATATTTTGACTTGATTTGTAAAGTTGTGGGTTCGATCCCTGGAATAGCCTACACCAACTCTGCCCTATGCCTGATTGTGCATGATTATAAGTTGATAACTGAGAATATTTCACACAACACATCTCCGGGCAGCGAAATATTGTTTCAAGTTTTCAAGATTGTACAATATATTGTACAATCTTGAAAACTTGATACGCCCGAGATAAGTTGTCCTTAACTTTATATACGAACCCAACATGTTTTACTATCAAAAAAATAAAAATGTAACATTCCTCTGCAGACTTCCTTTATCGTATAAAAAATACATACATGGAAATATACATACAAGACTAGTGAAGTTATTTGTCATAACATTATCTCTGCAAAAAAAGCATCCCATTCAGAAAGAAAAAAAGAAAGAAGATAAAATCAATTCTGGTAAACTGGTGAGAAGAAGAATAATAAAAAAAGATAAAATACTTGCTTTTGAAGCATGTTATCCCGTGTTGCAGTTCCAGTGACGCAGCTCTGGACTGGAGAGAGCGGGAAGCTTACGAGTCAAGGGGCGAAGTCTGCAGTAATAGTTTTAGGGAGATGTTTTCCAGTGAAATCCAAAGCTATTTTAGGTCCTGCATATATTGCCTATATCAGATACCTTGTAAAATAATAAGGTGTGTGATTTGCCAGATAATGGAGCATGGATGCGTGTGCTGCAAAGCTATTTTAGGTCCTGCATATTGCCTATATCAGATACCTTGTAAAATAATAAGGTGTGTGATTTGCCAGATAATAGAGCATGGATGCGTGTGCTGCGATCGAGAGCACTCAAGATCGTTATCGTTCGGTTTAAAAAAGATTAGAAAAAAAAGAAAGAGGAGTGATGGGATGCATAATATCTGGGGGAAAGGTCACTGGCGGGCGTAGCTATAGTCGTGTGGCGTGCCGGGGCGCATGCCCCCAATCGGCTTAGGATACTTTGAAACAGAGAGTTTATTTGTTTATTTGTTTTATTTTAATACGGTGATAAAAACCCTGCTTTCAGCCGCAAGGCTGTTTTTCAGCAAGTCAGTATTAACAAGAAGACAACATTACCAGCAAATAACATCCATATTAATTGCAAGTTATCTACATAAAATAAATATAAATTACAAATAGGGCATTGACGAAAGTCTTCAATGCAAAAATGAATACACGTTGTATTAAAAAACGTAGATAGTAGAGATAGGAGGGAAAATCGAAGAAGAATATAAAAAGGATTACCGACAAGAGTCTAGGAGATAGCGAGAGAGAGAGAGAGAGAGAGAGAGGTGAAGAGGGAAGGAAAGGAACGTGAAACACCCTCCTCTTAATAGTGCGGTGATAAAATTGCGCCCCCTGTCCGCGTTGGAGAGACATAAGGGACCCCCCCCCCCCCCGAAACGTATCACGAGCGGGTTTTCCACGAAAGCGCAAAAAAAAAAGGAGGGCGATCGGTTATCTAACATGATATCATTATCTACCCCCTTTTTTTATTGTTTTTTTAAGAAGAAGAAGAAGAAGACAAATATATATATTATACACATGCATATTATATGAGTGTATATTCGTAAATTTGAATCCAAAACAAATTTGTTATAGTATTCGGCAATAATGGTCATAAAATGACTGATTTGCCTAAATTAAACAACAAAAAACAACAACCTTCTCTCCGTACTGATGCGTGTCAACCTATAGTCGGAGGAGTAGCTAGGACGTGCACGATGCATTATGCAAATGCGGCCCCCTCGGGTGCATGCCTGCCTGGTCGTACGCTAGGCGCCAGGCTGGGAGAGATAGATGTATAACAGAGATAAGGTAGAGATAGAGATAGAAAGATAAATAGAGAGAGTGAGCGAGAGACGATAGAGAATGAGAGACATAGAGAGAGAGAGAGAAAAGAGAGAGAGAGAGAGAGAGAGAGAGAGAGGGGGGGGGGGGTGGAGGAAAAAAGTGAGGAGGGGCGGCCGGGATGGAGAAGAACGACGACACTAGTTATGCAGTTGATCGATCAGGAGTGCCTATCAACCCTTACTGTACTGGGCTATTTTGAGCACCTCATGACTGGGGGGGGGGGGGGGGGGGGTGGGAGGACCCCCCCCCCATGATCCAGCCGTCGAAAGTCCGATGAACACGAACATTTGCACGTTTGTAGATATTTACGTAAGGAACAAGATGGTATAATTAGTTTTTCCTAATATGCAAGTTTTTGTCGTTATAGCCTAATTAATTATGCAAAATGCTAATTTTTTTTATGCATTTTACAGAAAACTCTACATATTTGTCTGAATAAATGTTTCCTTCATCTCAAATTCATGAGGTTACATTATTGTTATGATACTGGAAAATGCATATGTTAATTTGTATAAACTATGGATACGCAAATTACGCATTCATGAATATCAAATCTGGAAATATATAGGGAACTAGAATCATTATTGTCACACTCCACTTTTTAAATGTTAATGGAAACTCATTTTTCATATTCTAGTACAAAATAGTTATTTTGATGTAATTAATAATGATAATATTTTATGCAAATTTGATGCGATTTTCAAATATTTATTTTCTTATGTATTTTATTGTTTTTTTATTTCTTATCTATTGTTTTATTTCTAATGTATTCTTTTGTTCTGGAATACATCAAGTTACTTTGAGAAACATATAAAAGCAATTTGATATCAATAATATCTCCCACTTAGGAAGAAATACATCTAAACCTGTATTCACATTTCTGCTTGTACATTAATATATCATTATGCAATTATAGTACTTTTTGATGACATGTGCATACTAATTGTTATGTAACACCTTACAGGTATATCCGATTTCGACGAAAATGGTATCACAATGTGTGTAAAACTTGAGGGGAAAAGTCATTAAACGACAATTCAAAATTCCAAGCGGTTGCGGCGCAAATCTCCGAAAATGTCGAGGGGGGGGGGGGGGGGGGCCTCGATCCCAGCCCCCCTGCCCACCCAGTACAGTATAGTAGGGGTTAAAAGCTATATATATGACATGGTCTAGCGGCACGTTCTCTTGGTCAGTTTAGCTCTGTCTTCGTCTACCATCTGGCTCAGTCGGTCACGGCCCCAGTCTGTAAAACCCCAATTAAACGCACAAACACAAATATTGTGCCCCCCCCCACCCGATTCCGTTCGCCCCACCTCCCCTTCCCCACTTCCGCTTCTAACGTGTCAATGATGAATTGTGTCACAAAGCCGTGTCCATATTTTGTTTATTCCTTGATATTGACGGAATACATGTCTACTTCAACATGCCATCTCTTTTGGGTTCACATAACATGAATATTTAGACTTTTCCCATCCATCGTGTGATGATTTCATCATCTGAAAATAAGTACTTCCGGGTGACAGGTCATTCACATGTAAAAGATGGCGATGGAGGGACCGGCGAATTCACATCTGGCATTACAAGATTTGGACAATTTGGTATGTAATATAAAATTCCCGTGATTGCAGTGAATATTATTCATTTTAGTCAATGAAAGATTTAATATGACATTTCAAAAAGATAATATATGTGAAGAAAATGATATATTCTGTCGTAGTAACCAAGAAAAACCACACTTTTGTCGGCGTATATTGCCTTTCTGTGAATCGGTCGCATGCACCAGCTGGCGTACCATGCGTACAGTACCTCTCCTTTTCAGAGCGCCGCGGCGCCGAAGCTCTGGGCACGCTGACTAAGAGCGATTCGTATTCCCTGCCCTATACGTCGCGGTGAAGTGAATGTTGCATGTTGGGTGCTTGTGGTACATTGGTGTTTAACTTTAACATTTAACTTCATCGTAAAAGATAGCCATAGCTGGCACTCGATTCTTATGAATTGTAATGTTTTTTAAACTCTAGAGAGTAGAGTCTAGATTCTAGTCTAGTCGTAGGGCCGGGGCACTGGTCCGAGAATCAGAATAGTCTTGACTCTAACTTTTGTTAGGTATCGTCCGCACAAACGAGGATCTTCTTCGTAAACGCTGACAGACGCATCTGCAAAATTAAGGATCGTCCGCAGACTTTTCGTGGACGATTCAGCTTTCTGATCCGCGCGCTGGCGATGCGAAAATATCAAAAACAGATTCTGCGAAGTTTTTCTTGATTAATTTCACATTGACTTTTTTAATTGTACAGAGACTTGCCGCACTTTTGCACATTATTATATGAGCGATAACTCCTCGGCAAAGACGGACTACCATTAGTATTGCAGAGAATACATGCAGGAGTTGTTGAGTCCTGTCTTGATAGGGTTGGTGCTTGAGCACTGGAACTAACTTTGTGGCTCTTCTTTGTTCCTTCTCAATTAACGGGGCCTTACGAGGGTGACCAGTGAATGCCAGTAAAGCTACATACATGTCGATCCTCTTGCTTAGAAGTCAATAATTTCCTCAATATTTGGCTACATGTTTCACATAGTTGTTTAATTTTTTACAGGATATCTCCAAATTGAATCCACTCTCCCCTGAAGTTATTAGCAGACAAGCAACTATCAATATTGGTGAGTTTCAATTTATTTAACCCTTATATTATTTACAGTGGCACAGGGTTTTACCAACAAGCTTTATTATGAATACAATATCATGATACATATTTTGGATAATTGGTGCTTGTTTCTCTCTTCATCCATATAAAAAAAAAAAAAAAAAAAAAAAAAATCATATTTCACAATGTCTCTTTTCACAAGTTGTGAACTCATTTTAAATTTCAACAAGATAGATAAAAATTTCTCAGTCAAAAATTATTAGCGTATTAGAATAATAAATATCCCATTTAATTACCAAGATGGTAAGGGTTAAGGTAAGTGCACCCATCTGAGTACACTGATATTCTTTCATTTTTCAAATGATTTTCAGTTTGCAGAAGCTACTTTTAATTTGCTATTATGTAATAATGAGATTCCACACAATGATTTTTAAATTCTATTTATTTTTCACAAGAGCTCCTTTTCACAAAATCTTTTTGAGATTTCAAGAGCTAAATTGCTTAACAAATCACATGTTTTGTCACAGTTAAGTATTGATTGCTATATCAAATTTGGAAACTACTATTTATAGCTCTGAATAAGAATCTTTGTTACTCTATGCCAAGTTCTAACTGTGTACATACCCAATAACATTAATTGTTTTAACTACATGTAGCCAGGGGTAATTAAATCTGTATCAAACTCTTCATTTTTTATATTTTTTCTCCACAGGAACAATTGGTCATGTAGCCCACGGAAAGTCAACGGTCGTGAAGGCCATCTCGGGTGTACAGACTGTCAGATTCAAGAATGAGTTGGAGAGAAACATTACCATCAAGCTAGGTTATGCAAATGCTAAGGTAGAGTAATGTGTGGGTTAATCAACTTGAAGTGGTGGTATTCTGAAAAACATTCCAGCCTTTATTATTTTAGGGACAGATATTTTAATGTTACAAATTTAATTTGTGACAGGTCAATTTCTTTCTTGAAGGCGCAGTGGTGGCTGTGAATGCGTAAGACATCTAACTCTATTTAGCCATCATTGAAAAGTTGCAGTGGATTTATTTTGATAATAAAAGCTTTTTACTGGAACTTGGGAGGACACAGTTTTTGGAATATCACCCACAGATTTCTTAGATTTTTTTTTTTTTTTTAAAATTGATAATGTGGGGCTGTATGCAAAGTGAAAAGTGAACAAAAATTAATCAGATGGACTTCACTTTTGATACGCTTTACATCAATCAGTATTTCAATTTTAAAATCATATATATTTTGGTGGAGTCTGTGAAAACGTTTATACCTGTAATATCAGAATACGAGACTTGGCTGTTTATCATGATTCAGTTTTTAAAATTGAATATTTAGATAAATGATGAAGTAGTTGATCAGTTACTCAACTCTTCAATGTTCTTGATCTTTTGACAAAGTTTGTGAATGTGATGGTCTAGTCCCGTCTACTTGGTCATGATGTCACAACTTCAGTACTATTTTTTTCTTGTGTTTAGGTTTATAAGTGCGATAGTCCAGCTTGCCCTAGGCCAGGGTGCTACAGGTCTGCAGGCAGTAACAAGGATGACTCGTTTCCTTGCGATAGAACAGGCTGCTCAGGAAAATTCAGACTACACAGGTAAATAAAGAGAGACAGAAAACAGGCCTAGATTGTGAGTTTGTGAGTGTGTGAGACAGAGAGAAAGAGAAAAAACGGGAAGATATGGAAGGTAGAAGCGAGGATATCAAGGATGATTCGTTTCCCTGCGATAGAACAGGCTGCTCAGGCAAATTCAGACTACACAGGTAAATATAGAGACGTAAAGGGATAGAGAAATACCCAAACATGACAAAAAAAGAATTTGATGATTACATCAAATTGCCGGGGGGGGGGGGGATAGAGAAATACAGAAACATGAAGGAAGAATTTGATGATATATAAATTTGCAGGGAATAGAGAAATACCCAAACATAGACAAATATTTTTGTGATTCCATACAATTTGAAAACACAAAATGGATGAAGCCAAATATTTTGAATGGCAGAAGAAATTTTAAAGGAGTAAACAGAGGTTATATTTACCACATTGTAAGAGAGAGAGATAGGGAGAGAGAGAGAGAGAGAGAGAGAGAGAGAGGAGGGAGGGAGGAGGGGGTGGTGGGGAAAAGGGACAGCAAAAGTCATACTTTCTTAAGTGAGATGTACATGTTTGACAGTGGATGGGTTTAATCAATTTCTTTTTTTCTTTTCCAGGCACGTATCATTTGTAGACTGTCCTGGTCACGACATTCTTATGGCAACTATGTTGAACGGAGCAGCTGTCATGGACGCAGCATTACTTTTGATTGGTAAGATAAAGAAACTGTCTGAAATTCATAATAATAATAATAATGATATCCTTTTTTAATGTAAGTGTAGAAAGCCTGAATATATACGTAATGCTGAGTGTAAACCCATTTCATGATGTGCGTTATATGCACCATCTACCAAAAGTGACTTTAAAACAAAAATGCAGCAATGGAAATTGTAAATTCTTTAAACTAGCAATTAAAACCAACCTGTGAAAAGCTCACTTCCAAATTTGTTCATCCAATGCAAATCCATCCATTTTCTTGTGATGGAGGGAAACACAGATTTCCCCTGTCTTCCTTCTTTCCTTTCTTGCTCTCTTTTTTCATTTCTTCTTCCTTCATCTAGTGCTGTAGCTTTGTAATATAATGATGAATCAGCTAGTAATGTTCATTAATAGTACCAATCTTGCCTGATTAGTTCTTCTAAATACCTTAGTAGTTGAAGGTATCTCTATTTTAAAACCACTTTAATTTTTGTTCTTCAATAAAAAGATTTAAGTAGTACATACTTCACTATCTTTTCCTAATATCTGGTATTTTCAGCTGGCAACGAATCGTGCCCCCAACCCCAGACATCGGAGCATCTGGCTGCTATTGAGATCATGAAGCTCAAGCACATCCTTATCCTTCAGAACAAGATTGACCTGGTCAAGGAGAGTCAAGCGAGGGAGCAATACGAACAGATCCTAAAGTTTGTTCAAGGTGAGAGTGAAGAGAATATAATCTTTGTTGAAGATTCTTCAATCTTTGATTCTTCAGTAGTACAGTTAAATCCAATGGTTCGCCTATGATTAGATATTTATTTAGGCACCATAGCAGCCTGATATATGAAATCATACTTTCCAATATTCTCAATTTAGTTACTGAAACTTCCCAGCTATTAGATGGGTAACTAAAATGTGTTGAGTTGTAAATGAAATTTGTTCCTTTAATGACTCTTTGTGACCTCTAAATATAAAAACCGTCGCTGTTTTCACGAAGTGACGGTAGTGAAAAAAAATTGCATTCACTTTGCGTGACGATTTTCCTCACTACCGTCACTTCGTGAAAACAGGGACGAAACAATCCCAAGTAATTCAATAGGAATCAATGTTGACCAGGGGCCTCTTGTATAAACATTGTAATTATATGCATCCTCTTGAAAGTGTGTGTATTTGGGTTTTTGACAGTATGTGTATCAATCGGATATGAAAGTTTTACATCTTTGGACTGACCTTCAATGTCACCATCTGAAAGACGTGACTCAGTTTCAATTGGAGGATGGTAAGAGTCGGTTAGTAGGCAAAGACAGAGAGCTGAACATACTGCTGGACCAACTCCTGTCTCCTGTTGAATCTTAAAGTAGTCACCAAAAGAAAATTCACGACAACTGATAATTATGGTAAAATTAAATATGGATGGAAGGGTTCCCCTTTGCAATGATATGAATTCTGCATCAATTCAAAACACTTTTGATTCTTCAGGTGACTACTTTAAGTTCCTTCTCAAAGTTTCATTTCAACTAAAGGAAATCTAAGGTGATAATTAAGCTTTGGTGTGTTGGCTCAGTCAGTAGAGCGTCCGCCTCACAACCGGGAGGTCGTGGGTTCGAACCCCGGCCGAGTCATACCAAAAGACGTTAAAAGACGGGAACTGCTGCTACCTTGTTTGGCGTTCAACAATAAGGGATAGAGCAACGTCGATCCGGCGCTGCTCAGTGGCTGCCGGGCTCACAATCAATTGGGCAAAAAGAATTTCCATTTTCGATTTAACTTAATAAAATAAAATTTGGAGTGGACTTTAAAAGATTATTATTATTATTATTATTATTTCTTCTAATCTTTTTGCAGGTACCGTAGCGGAAGGAGCCCCAGTCATTCCAATCTCAGCTCAGCTGAAGCATAATATAGAAGTCATCTGCGAATACATCACCAAGAAGATCCCTATTCCAGTCCGAGACTTCACTTCAGAACCTAGACTCATTGGTAAGCTTCTACCACAAGAGAAATTATCTTAATGTTTTATCAGCCATTTTCATTTTTTTTATTGACAAAGGGTGTTAAAACTAAAAACAAAAAATGGGATGTACTGTCATTGACACACGTGAGAGGCATCAGATCATTGAGTCGAGCAGTACCTTGGACTTAAAAATCTTAGGTCAGGTAACGCTTACCTACAAGTGTGTATTTGCTTTCCGAGCACCCAAGTTAATGAACACACAACGATTAGAGTTTGAGAAATCTGTTCATTTCTGTATCTAATCTTGCAAGTCCACGTGGCAAAAGTCACACAATGAAAGAGTCAGGATAGCTCTGGGTCAGTATCAAACATTGCAAACACCCAAAATGACCTCAACTTGCGTTGGACACCAATAACAACTGTATACTTTGGAGCTGGGCAATTGTAACTGTGTGATTGGTTCGAGAATTTACTCATTTATAAGCGTGACCCTAGTATCCAAGATGTGAATTTATTTACTCATTTCAATTGCAATTTGAAAGCTGTAAATACTACCTATCATCTGATAATAGACCTTGCTGCATGTTATTTGTAATATTTACCAGCACAAGATACATGCATTTCTGTTTGTTTTATTTGGTAATGTTAGTTCATTGATGAATTCTTTTGAAGAATGTTCCCCTTTCCCCAATAAATAATTAGGATTTATTCAAAGCTAGATCTGAAAGTATATATCTTTATCGTTCTTGATATCGTTTTTGCAGTGATCCGATCTTTCGATGTGAACAAGCCCGGCTGTGAAGTTAAAGATCTGAAAGGGGGCGTGGCTGGAGGCAGTATCCTAAGAGGTGTATTGAAGGTGAGATATACATCATTAGCAATAACATAACTGCTCAGATGTCTGAGATATGACTGAATCAAGCAGGTTGCAGAGCATTTTTAATCTAATCCATAGATGCTGATGAAAATAAATTTCATAAAGATTTTAATATCCAAAGTTTTCTTTGCCTTTAAAAAAATGTGGGCTTTGGTTTCTTGGTCGCATCGTGAGATTCATGACTTACACTTATTCATGACTGACAGTGTGTGAACTCACTTTTTTTTGTAGTCTCCTTGAGACAAAGCAGAGACATTGAGGGTTGATATAATATTGACTGCATTGAGGGACATGGCTTAAGCTATTGCCCAAATTAATCTCAACATTGTGCCGTGCCCATGAGGTGAAAACGTGCGCCTGTATCACAGGGCATATCCATTGTTAACATAATGTGCATCCATCGTGTCCTTATGTTGTATGAATATGTAGAGCTTATCTAAGTCAATATTTCTTGTTCCACTGCCCAGCAGTCGGTACTGAGTTTCATGCCTGCTGTTATTTTGACCAATTGAATCAGAGGCGTAGAATCTTGATATTCGCTATATGACAGCATCTAGTTAACAATTTCAACATCTATTTGTTGAAATATATAGGTTATAGTTCTTTTAATGTTCTAAGATATGCAAAACCTGTTACACCAGCTACACTCAAACCTGCTTTAGTGACCACCTGTCTACAATACCACCTGCCTACAAAGACCACATATTTTGTTTCCCTTGAAAATGGTTTCTCATTGAAACATGTACTAAAGGAACCTGTCTACAAAGACCACTTTTTGAGTTTCCCTCGGGTGGTCGCTATAGACAGGTTTGACTGTACTACCTTTCAAAGAGAAGGTTGAGTTCTGGGAAGAGGTGAAAAATAATTTTGAGCGTTATCATTCTTATTATGCAAGTGTGGAAGAACATCAGATAAGACATGTTCCCTGAAAAGCTTTGCTCTTCAAATGCCTTCATATTCTAAATATGTCATGTAACATTGTAAAAATCAAGGGTAGGATTTTTACACCACGTGTTCGTGTAGTCCCATATACATCTTTCTGTGTACAGTGTTTGTAACTTTACCAAGACTTGGCCAAATTTCTTATCATTTTGATGATTCCAGAACCTTGCAATACACACAAATTCTTATATGATCTATGATCTAGATGATCAACCTTTTCTTGTCGATTCCACACCGTTTCTTTCACAATGCAATCGCATGACCAGAACTTAACTTCATCTTTAATCGTAATTTATTACTTTTATACGACAGGTTGGGCAGGAGATTGAGGTCCGGCCTGGCATCGTGTCCAAGGACAGCGAAGGCAAGCTTCAGTGTAGACCCATCTTCTCTAAGATTGTGTCTCTCTTTGCTGAGAAGAATGATCTCCAGTTTGCTGTTCCAGGAGGCCTGATTGGTAAGAACTGTGACAGCGGGAGTCAAGAATTGCTCTTATCAAAAATTTATGAATTATCCCTTTAGCAACAAAACCGCCCGTCCATTTTCAACGAGCTATAGTATCTGTTCTAGGGTCTACTGTGATAATGTTACGCCGTGCGTAATCCTTATGTCTTAAGTAGGATTCTGTATAGAAAGAACAATGTCAAAATGAGAGCAATATTGAAACATCTTCCAGTGAGTAAAAGGCCATTTTTACAAAATCTCTAGTTACCAATGGGTTAAACATGTATGTTTAATTTACCTGATTGGTACACGGAAGATGAACTGAGATAAATGAATACATATAGAATTTGAATGATATGAAATAGAAGAAGAGGGAGGAAAAGTTTAAACAGAAGAATTAGAGAAGGAAGGGTTCGAAAGGTGAGGAGGGAAAAAGAAAGGAAGTTCAAAAAGAATTTTGGATGAAAGGGATTTAGTTTAATATCAGATGTTTTCTAATTTAATATAATTTTTCTTCCATGATACAGTTTGTTTTTATTATTTAGACCTAAAAGTGGTAATGCTGCTCTATAGTACACATTTAACTTATCCTTATGTTATAGGTGTTGGTACAAAGATCGACCCAACCCTATGTCGAGCTGATCGTCTTGTTGGTCAGATGCTTGGAGCTGTAGGGGCTCTCCCAGATATCTTTATATACAGATCTTAAAAAAATACTATGCTTTCCCTACTTCTACTGTTAATATATCTTACATTCCTGTTTCTGTTATCTTTCTCTATAGGTGTTGGTACAAAGATTGACCCCACCCTATGTCGAGCTGATCGTCTTGTGGGTCAGGTGCTGGGAGCTGTAGGGGCTCTCCCTGATATCTACACAGAGCTTGAGATCTCGTACTTCCTTCTCAGGAGGCTGCTCGGTGTGAGGACCGAAGGAGACAAGAAAGGAGCTAAGGTCAGTCAGTCAGAAATGTTCTCACTAAATCATTACTATAACTTATGATCACGAAGCTGTGTGTTGAATGTTGTATTATTTAGCCTCTCTTAAACCAGGGGGGTGTTTCACAAAGATCCTAAGTTGAACTTATCTCTAAGTTGGACTTAACAATTATGGAAAGCCGTTAGCATCATTGAAAATATTTTGTAAAAGTTATTTCAAAAGGCATAAAATGCAAACTTCAACAAACCTGTTGAAGTAGAGTTCAAATTAGCAGATTAATGGAATTTTATTTTAACTGTTCTGTATAGACGTTATGCTTTTTGACATAAACATAATTATTCAGGGCCCCATGGAAGACCACTACTTATTGGTGAATGGGCTACCCTGACAAAAGATTAGAAATAAATAGAGAAATTAATGAAATCAATGAGATCCATTAACCTCTGTAAGTTCCACAATTAGAGACTTAAATTTTACAGGTGGATGTATTCATTTATAACAGGAATAAAATCTTTTGACAAAACCCCTCCTGGCTCGCAGAGCAGTTATTCTATAATGCACAGCATGTAGCATCTCCATGTTAAAAAACCCTGTGGATTTGTGCTAATTAGCAATACAGCTATTACAACATCTGGATGTTTTACACCATACAGGTTCAAAAGCTGACCAAGGGCGAGGTGCTCATGGTCAACATTGGGTCACTGTCCACGGGAGGTCGAGTGCTGGCCGTCAAGGCTGATTTGGCCAAGATCGTTCTGACGAATCCAGTCTGCACGGAGATCGGAGAGAAGATCGCCCTCAGTAGGAGAGTGGAGAAACATTGGAGGTAAGCCAGTTTTGATATTTTTCTTTAAAGCCCCACTGTACTACTAGCTACTTGCTCCCGCTATATAGAAACAATGCCTAATCGGTGAACATTGGTACTTCATGATCCTCTTTTTCTTATGTTAATTGAGAGCTGAGTTGATGACATAGCCAACTGTCAGTGACCACCCTGGGTGGTCTAATCCCTCCTTGCCAAACTAGTACAGACAGCCTTTAATTTTTTTTCTTCAATCATGAGGTTGTGGGTATTAAAAGCATTGCTTAACAATGTTTCCAGTTTTACAAATATGAGATTTATGGCCCTACGTGTTATCAATGTCTGTGATATGGTGTAATAATAAAGCCCTAACAAATTGGACCTCAAAATGATCATGAAGAGCCTCAAAAAAGTAAAAATTTGTCAGCGACCTAGATAGGCCTCCTTTCCACAGTGACCAATTGTCCTTTGTGTGGTCATTACAGACTGGTTTGACCGTTAAGAGCAACGAGGCTTTGAATTCATAGATGTAAAGTGGAAATGGAAGTAGGCTAAACTTTTTGCTCACAATCCTATATTCTGAATTGAAATGCACTCATAAGACACTGATATGTGTAATGAGAAGAAAAAAGAAGAGAGAATTAAGTTGAATGGGTTATTTGTAGTTAAACAAATAAAAGGAAGAACCCCCCCCCCCCAACATTTTAAGTACATTCATGTTAGTAGTAAAGTGACTAAATTACTAAGAATATTCTTGCCCTTCTCTCATAGGTTGATTGGTTGGGGTCAAATCAGGAAAGGTGTCACCATCAAGCCCACGACCTTTGACTCCTAGAGATGGCATAGATTTAACATCGGGGAAAAACATATCCCCAAGGGAACCATATAACCCTGGAAACGACATTCACTTAAAGGCATATTTCAAGTTGAGCTCTTGTGCTTATCGTGGAGAGGCTACGTAACGTGGAGGTTTGCTAAGAACTGTCACAGATCTGTGGGGCAATTTGGTGCAGGCTTTTGAATCTTATACCAAAACTACATTGTTGCATCTAATGATCATATGGTTCAGCGTGAACTCAACCAAATCATGTCTTTTCCCAAACTCCTTATCATTTATAAAGGAAGTACTGGGAAGATTTACAAGTTGTCATAGAGAGAAAGAGATACCATATGCTCAGTGTTTTAACTAGAGATCAGTTATGGTACATGATTATGAACAAAAACTTTTCGTATGTAATGTGGCTCGCCAAAAAGCTAGCAAATTTGTTAACCCAGAAAACTTCCGCACAAGTCAAAATGTTATCCTCTTTTCAGAATGTTTGATTACAGTACTGTGAACTGCTTTGATTCAAGAACATTTTGCCAAGTTTATATGACCCAAAGAGACCAAAACAAAAGGAGAAACTTTCTAAATATATTCACAATTTTGAATGATTTCATCATGACTAAGGAAATCAGTTAGCTTTCTTAGTATCCCAACTTTCATTACATATTACTAGTAATCAAATATTCATAAAAAAAGTCGTATTCGATATAATACAACTGATTATGAGGTTGAGAGAGTGAATTAAAAGTGTATAGATGCTTGACCTTTTTCAGGAAAGACAATGGGATGCCTCAGAAAAATGATAACTACACTGCAAGATTATCTACATTAATTAAAGCCCAACTTTACTACTTGTAGCTACTTGCTCCCTCTATAGAAAACAATGCCTAAGCAGTGCCTGTTGGTCCACCATGATCCTCTTTTTCTTATGTAAATTGAGAGCCGAGTTGATGAGATAGCCACCTGTCAGTGACCAAATTAGTACAGACGGGATTTAAGACAACATGTATCAGATACAGTCCCACATTAGGTAATAGGGTTAGGTATTTATTTATTATGCAACTAGTTCAGTTTTTGTTTGAATCAGTGGATAGGTCTAAAAGCTGCCTGTATGACCACTTTACAATCACTTTGAGGTGATGACTGGCTCAACCGTAGAATTTAGTCTCTCCAGACAACTGTACTTTGATAAGTTCTATTTTGTGACAATTATTTCAAAGGGAATGGTTGGCTATATACATGGTTGATTAATGAGAGTCAAATACCATGCAGTCCTCTTTCTCGCTTTTTGTTTTTTCTTTATATTGTGTTCATGACAAATATTGGTGGTTTTTCCTCTTTTTTTCCCCTTCTTTAAAAAAAAAAATCATTTAGGAATGTCTCCTTTTTCTGAAAATCTTCAAGGTTGGGTTTAATCTTTGTTCTTAATCATAAATGATGAACAAAGATAAGATTTCCCCCTAAATCACTGTAATTGGGTACTGTACAATAAAAAAAAATGAAGAAGTCTGTCCAAAAATGTAAGATTTCTATTGAATGAGAAGTTTGGAAATTCTTAATCTTGTGTAGAAAATGGAATGATAGATAGATTCTTCCACATTAAATGATTAATTGTAATACGTTGTTTAAAAGTCTTATTATGGATGAGTATTGGAGAGTTGAAGGTTGAATTTCTATACCTGGCGATGTGAAGAAGAAGTAAAAGGATGAGAAAAGAAGAGAAGAGAAAGGAGGAGAGGATGAAGAAGTAAAAGGATGAGAAAAACAGAAAGAAGGCGGAGAGGATGAAGAAGACAGGGGAGAGTAAGAAGGAAAAGGAGGAGAAGAAAAAGAATGGAAGAGGAAAGGAAGAAAGAAAGAGCACAATTATGAAGAGGATTTAGAGGAGAAAGAAGGGACAAGGCAAATGGGAAGGGAGAAGAGAAGGAAAGCCGAGGGGGAGGTTAAATGAATGAAAGACTGACGGGATGCATGCAAATGGAGAAGTGATCAAAACTGGAGTAAGTGAAACTAAAAATTATGAAGAGGGGATGAAAATGGAGGGAGAGAGAGGGACACACATACTCGGAATATAAACCAAAGCAAACGTGATGACGTAATTTTCTTTCAAGCGATGGGTACAACTGTACATGCATTCTGTCAAATTTGTTTTGTTTTTGGTTGCAATTGAACTGAAATGTTCACTAACGGATGATACACATTTCTAAATGTATATCGCTTCCAGTGGTTGCTAAGTAAGTGACTCTTAATATCTTATCAAGCAATTTCCGAGGATCCAATCTACCGCCTCGAAGGCACTTCTTTCGCCAACCCTCGATAATTACACGTACAACCCTCATACAAAATACAAAGACATGGATTGATTTGGGCTGAACAATGCTATAAAGTCTACTGGCTCGAATGTTTGCTTGGACTATCAATAGATTATCACATATACATCTTGAGAAGGGGGTAGGGACAGGGGGAAACAACGAGTATGATTAGTATCGAACAGGCCCCGCTTTAAAAGTGTTTTGTTCGTCTTTTTTGTCAGATTTTGTACCTTGGATAGCAAGTTGAATTGGCCATTCAGTCGGTTATTGATCGCATTTTAGCGCGAAGTATCGATCGATGCATACCTTTTCACTATGGGGTATAATGGAGGAGGGTCCCAGCCTCTTTTATAGCGGTTTTGCGGTCGTGAAGGGGTGATGTGTTATATACCCCTTCCTTAGGAACAACCCAAGTCACTGTGGGTGTAGTACGTATCACCCGCTTGAAGAAAAAGTGAAAGTTTATCGTTAGGCCTGTCGTCTGCGCGATTCATCAAACGAGTTTCATGCACGATACGCTCTCCTTAGAACATTCTTGGTCAAATATTGGAATTTTCTAGCAAAATGTTTTGATACTTGTGAAAAGGAATCTTCATCTGAAGAGTAATCTGTTTGAGAACGCGGTTTCACGTAAGAGGGTTCAAACAAAGGCGTACAAAAGATCTTGATATTTGGAATTATAAAAAAACTTCTTCAACTCTCTGGCGGAGATGTCGCTTTCGTCACCCAAGAAGGAAAACATTTAACGATGTTCCCGCAGTATCTGAAGTAAATTCCAAAGGATCTCTTTGGACATTATTCAATAAGGACAATATCATCATGAAGATGGAATATGGCTAGCGCGGTTGTAGCGCTACCAAGCCCGCATCTTAATCCCACCATGTCCCCGGCTCCCGTCAACCGACTCGGCCAGGAGACTGCGCCGTCGTCCAATGGCGATGTCGGTCGCGACGTCGCATGCGTTGGCGATGGCGGAGAAAAGAAAGAGGATAGAGGAGGCAATACTGGAAACGGTGGTCGAGATTGTGGTCAGCCTGAGAGGAGGAGAAGGAAGTCGAGATCGGACGGCGTGGTCGTCAGAAAGAAAGTCGGGGGCTACATCTTAGGAGATGTCATCGGCGAAGGTTCTTTCGCCAAAGTTCGTCTTGGAACTCACATCCTAACTCAAGAACAGGTAAGACCGTTGGCAATGGCGTAACGTAAGTCCACCCATTGAGGGACTGGAATAATAGGGGGGGGGGGGCAGGTTGGAGGTATCTTCCCCAGGAAATAAAAAGGCAGCTGATTAGGGAGAGGGTGGAGGTGTCAATGCGTCTTTTTTTCTCGTCTCCCCCCTTGTTTCCCTTTTCCTTTCGCGCACTTACTCGCCTGTTCTATTTCTTCTTTGGCACGTCCTTTCTGCGGAAGAGGGTGGCTCGCGCCCCCTTGAAGCTCCATCATGGGCCATTAATTCCCATCTTTCTAACGGTCCCTCATCTTATTCTATGAAGATTAATGTTTTTATCTGCCTTTGTTTATAACAATTTACATAATAATGAGATCGTCAAGCACCGGGTTTACAGGGAATTTCGCCTCTTTCCTCTCTGTATGTACAATCAATGTATATTTCATCGACTGTGTATTCATTTGATTATAAAAAGGAAATGGATTATTTAAAAAAAAAATTGACACCAGAATATGGTTATTATTTTCTCGAGTTCATCTTGGGATATAAGCTATTAATTACGCGTAACCTTTTCCAAAAACAAACAGGTATTAAGCTCAATCTTTCCCTCTTGTAAAACTTTTAATTACACGTTATACACTTAAAGATCAGCTTTCGAAACAATCCAGAAAGGGCTTGAAGAGTTGCTTACTGGTCTTTTATATCATTAAAAGATACACCACTGCTTTTAGAATGACTTCGTAAACATGTCTGCGTCCTTGAGACAAAGAGAAAGGGAATTCATAAAGCAAAACAGTCATGACTTTACATTTTGGGGGTTTATAGGATAGGCATATTACTTTGGAAAGTACAAAAAATAAATATTTTGTTTAAATCTGAAATAACAATCATTCCTTTTAACAGCTCATATTAGGAATGCATGAATGACAAAGAATGTTCATTTTGTTTTTAACGCACTCGTTAAATATTGATAAGCCATGCACGCTTGGATTCAGATTTAGGAGAAAGTGCTCTCTCCCCTTGCGATCGATAGGATCGATAGCTAGCTCGGTCTTAGTAGATGTGTTGTCTGCTAAACGCATGCAAACCACAAATGAAGGTTGATCAAAGGCTGTGTGCGGGTGGGTAAGATAGGATGTGGGTCCATGTTCAAGGAAAGGGTGTGTCTTTCTTCCGAGGAAAACCTTGAGTGTTGGTAATGACGTATAATGAATCCTCACCAAATCGAATTGAACATCAAATGATTGTTCAAGACTACAAATAAATAATACTTTCCAATTTCTATATTTTGCGAGAGAGTAAAGCGCACAAGCGAAAAAATATGAAACTTTATCAAAGCGAAAATGTATTATTTTCATCAAATTATACTAGGTTGCCGAATATGACAGGATATGAGGTGGCGGTTGCCCGAATATTGGTAATTTCAAAGTTTTCGGAGGGGGCGGGGGTAGTTCCTTAAGGATAGTCACTCACGGGGATAATAACATCGTCCTTATATTTTCCAGGTTGCCGTGAAGGTAATTGATAAGAAGTTGATCGCCAATCGAGACTACGTTCGTAAGAATCTACGCAGAGAGGCAACCGTTCTTCAGAAGATGCGCCATACCAACATCGCTCGACTCTATGAGGTAAGAAAGATCAGTTATGGCCGTTTTTTAAATTTTAATTTATTTAAAAAATTCGTTTTAGTCGATGGAGCCAACCTATAATATTAGACCGACTTCATAATAAATTATGAGACCAACGGGGATCAGACTGACAGCCCCTCAGATCCAGCATATCGGTCTCATGATCCCTTTAACAAAATTTGTTAAAGGGCCCGGAAGACGTCGGTTTTATTGGCAGTCGGTCTCGTAAGCCCTCACAATTGCTTTGATAAATTTGCAGACGGCCCGTGAGAGACCAACACTGTCGGTCTCGTGTTATGTAGCCATTACAAATTCGTTTCTCCAAAAGGTTCCGAAAGTTTGTCACCCCTAGGTTCGTTATAAAAAAAAAGAACCTTTGTGGTGACGAACTTTACAATAAGAGTGAACGTTTGCAATTTCGTGAAATGAAAGTATCTTCGTTTTTCCAACAATGAAACAAATGAAAGGGTATTCATAATTCCTTAAGACAAAGTGAGGTAGCTGGGGTCCTAATGAATTAAAACGGGATCATGAATTCTTTCAAATATCAGAAATATGAAGCCAGCAATTGAATGTACTCCTATGTCTCTGTTTATTAGGAACCATCTTTATGAGTTAATTATGACGAACTATTTTCTCCTTGCAGGTTCTTGAGACGGCTAGTAATTACTACCTGGTCATGGAGCTCGCAGAGGGCGGCACGTTCATGTCCTTCCTGTGTAAGAGGAGAAAGTTGAGTGAGCGAGAGACGAGAAGATATATCAGGCAACTCGTCACCGCCGTCGATCACATGCACCACCTCGACGTCATTCACAGGTTCGTAGAGTGCTTTTGGCTATTAACTAAACCAGTCGACGTCCTTGGCTACATACCTTTCATGTGAAAGAACACAGCGATTTTTGGACGAATTCTCTGATACTCCTCTGAAAGTATAATTTATTTCGGACAACCATTGTGTTGCACAAAACAATTCATACTGTGGTCGATTATTTTGTGCGAAATTGCACACGTGGCAAACGTACTACCGTGCAAAGAGGCGACGAAAGCAATCAAAGTGTTAATACGATTGTTAGGGTGATGTGGTGGTGAAGGTAATTAGGGGGAAGGGTAATGTATGGACCATCATTGGGGGGTACTAGCATTTGTAACTGGCTTCTGTTTCATCAAATTGTTTTCTTTTTAAATATCTGTATTGCAGGGATATCAAGATCGAGAACTTTCTTCTGGATAACGACCAAAATCTGAAAGTAATAGGTAAGTTTTGTAAACAGATTAATAACAAGTCTATGCTCCATTTCGTGTTTTTTTCCTCTGAATAAAACCTATTTTCCATTTATTGTGATATACGGCAAGGAGGAAATAGCTGTTAAAATAATGATGTAAAGCAACGCATGATCATGGATGGGCAACATTTTGGCCTAATGTTCGGCTGTATCATTAATTGTTGTTAATCATTTTACTTGTTACTACTGTACAATCATTACTGAGAGCGTTTAACAGCTATCATGAGCTTCTCGGATGTGGAATGAAGGGGGAGAGTGGGAGGGGGGGGGGGGGGGGGAGGTGCAATACCTCAAGAATTTGTCGGCAAATCTCAAATTGTTGTCAGACGATGATTCTCAATTTAGAAAAGTATATTTACAAACAAAATCAGGAATCCTATTGGCAACATTTTGTCAGCGACATCCACGCGTAAATATTATGTAGTCGAATAGGCTAATGAATGAAATAAATGTCTAGGATTGGATTCTGGGATTGGATTATATTTTTCAAGGTATGAGCATGCGAGGGAAAAGGGGGAACTAGGAGTTATTCCGCCGAATCAATCACGCAGATTTATTTCACTTTTTTTTCTTTTTCTTTAGATTTTGGACTGAGTAATATTCTTGGATACGACGGGTTTCTTCGGACGCAATGCGGCTCTCCGGCCTACGCTGCCCCGGAGATCTTCTGCAACTCAAGCTATGGCCCATCTGTCGATGTTTGGAGCATGTAAGTCAAGATCTTGCTTAAAAAAATGACCCCTTGCCGATTCTCCTCATTGGGTGTCGGAGGGCAGAAGCAGTTCTAGAGGGGACTTGGGCTTCACGTTCTCCCCCCCCCCCACTTCCAATTTATTCAGGCCCCCCGTTTTACAAATGATTTGTAGCGAGGCACATGTAGAAAATGAATGCAAGAACCTAAGCGCCCCTAGCCCACATATTTGTCGTGGGGAGGGGGAGAGAGGGGGCATGTTGACTGTCAGAAAAGTAGAAGGGCTGCGAGACCGAAATGTTGACCTCGTGGGATGTCGATCCGTGAACTCTCTGAAACCTGTCAGAAAGTGCCTCCAAGACCGACGTGTCGATTTCGTAACACATCACATAACTTTGTTATTTGTGGTCTCGTGGGTGGGCCAATATGAGGTGAACTTGATTTGAACCTTGAGTCCTTTTTTTTTTTAATTCCTTAGAGGGGTGAACATGTACGCCATGCTGACAGGGGAGTTACCCTTCGTGGTGGACCCGCCCAACAACATGAGTAAGCTACACGCAAGGATCATGCAGGGCGCCACCATACCAGATACTCTTACAAAAGGTAACATCTAATGAAAACATTTTTATAATCAATTTCCTTTCATATGCATGGACGGTACGTGTCTCTTCAGAAAGTAGGGAACTGACGGACCAAATTTGCGAATACATAGACAAATACGCTACTATTACCCCTCACCGTGGGGTTAAACGTTTTGTTCTTTTTCTTGCGATCTTCATCATGACTTTTTAAAAACTTTTTTATCACATTATTTTTCGTTTTCATATGAGGTGACAATTATCATCGAACTTTTCTTATCTCTTATGCTGAACGAAATCTATAACCATTTCCCATTTTACTTGCATGCTTCAGATTGCCGAGACCTTCTCAGAAGGCTTTTAGAACCGAAGGAACTAGACCGCATCAAACTCCCTGATATTATGCGGCATCCATGGATGAACAGGGGATACTCGCGGCGTCTCTACCCTTCCCGCTTCGAGGACTCCACCCCTAAACCTCTGGTGGATCAACGCATCATCAAAGCGCTCGTGCAATGCGGTCATCAGGAGGATATTCTCACTGAATGCGTGCAAGAAAATAGACCAACTTCCGAGAATGCTGCCTACTGCCTATTGGCTAAGCGGATCGCAATGGGGTGGGGCTACCCGGAAAGTAACAATGTCCTCGACAGCGATCGGAGCGAGATGGTTAGTGTGTTAACGGGGGCGGGCGTGGACGATACGATGGAGGCGGAGCATGAAGAGAAGCCATCACCAGTGCTTGCGCTTCGTCGTCCAATCAGCGGACGCGGGACGAGAAGTATGGCGGCAAAGGAACAGAACTTCGATATGGAAAACAAACTCAAGAGCGACCGGATGAAACTCGAGAATACGAATTCCCCGATAGAGAAAACTCCGAAGTACTCCGTGTCTCCAACAAAAAGAGAAATTCAGGATGACATGCGAAAGGCTTGGAGCAAGTTGCAAACCAATTCAAAGAACAGTGACGAAAGTACAAAAGATCATAGTAAAAATAACAGCGTTAGGAGTACGAATAGTGAAGGAAGCGATATGAATTCAACTGGAAGCAAAATGGACACAGGGGAAGCGCCAAAACAAAGTAAAACGAAACACGTTCAAAAAGTTCCAGACAACAAAACTACCTCTCATCTCCCTCGGCGAGTCCACAGCTCCTTACCCGCCAAAACGAGGACGTTGCCAAGCCCAAACTCCGCACCCTCCCTGCAGAACAACACTTGCATTTTCATAGTCAACGGGAAGGTCACGGCGCCGGATCAAATGGTTGGGCGATCTGCAGGGCGAAATGCCGCCCAAATGCCAGGGAAAAGACATTCGTTCCATGGAGGTGAAAAAATGATTTACACCAAACGGGGCTTGGAACGTGCTAAAACTGTCCCGGCTGTTCACATTGAGAGCCTGGACACAAAGAATGGTTCGGATGACCCGTTGACGAGTGTCCCGGACAAAGAGACTAGTATGGACACCCAGATCAGCGAACTTCATGCCCCTTACCAGCCGCATAGTAAGTATATATTTTTTAAAATGTCATCAGCTTTTTTTGTTTAATGAGGGAAAGAGAGAGAGAGAGAGACATACATATTATTGGTCAATTTCCCAGCATAGTCTAAATCAGGCCTTCTCAACTAGTTTATTAGAAGTGCCAAAACGAAAAGAATTTGTAGTTGAAGTGCCACCCTGTATGGTTGACTGTGCTGCGAGGGAGCGTAGCGACCGAGCCGAACATTTGGTAAGGTCCAGAGGCGAAGCCCCCTGAAGCTCGTGGATTTAGGGCTTTCTAAAGGCCCAAATAGGACATCTTTTAGCACCATTTCATTCCACAATATAATCAATCATAATTTCATATTGATGTGAAAAAATTAGTACAATTCCTGGATACAATTACACTGGAGGTATATGTAGTTTTGTGTGTGCAATAAACACGGGAAATGTCAAAATAAAGTGAAAATCAAACAAGCAAAAACAAGATGTATCCAGAAATTGACAATGTTAAAAATTGGTATCCCATCGTCAGCTAATTGTTGTTCAGACCTTAGGTTTAGATTCGTATAAAATGGTAAAAAACGATAAATTCCCCTTTCTTCCTGTTTGTTAAGCAGGCATTTTGGGCTCAAATTCGACTGCAACTTCTTGTTTAGCTGAGTATTTAATTCTAAAATATATATTTTCTTTCTCTCTGTTTTTTGTTTTGTTGTTGCAACAGTCGCGCGCCACTCCGACTGACCGCAAGCGCCACAAGTGGCGCGCGCGCCGCCAGTTGAGAAGGCCTGATGGTCTAAATCATTGCATACTGTTGTTTTAATGTAAGCATCTGATTGAGGTTTTTACCAATTTTATAGATACGGTCCATTATATTGTTTAAAAAAATTGATCTTGTCCAATATTTTGAAAGCAAATGCATGAAAAAGAAGGGATTTGTTGTTGTTGAATATTCAACCGAAAATGTCACCTTTTCTTTATAACTTGTTCTTCCTCAGATGCCTTTCCAATCCATCGCTTAGGGAGCGAATACACCCTCCCTTCCCAAGCCCATCGCCACTCCTCCCGTTATCTACCGGGTAGCGTGTCAACATCCGCCGTCACCTCGGCAACGCATCCTCCTCCTTACCAATACGCACAGCATCTTCAATACCATAGCAACAGACACCAATCGCTACGCCGCTCCCGTCCGCATCACCAGCGGTCCATGACCGCGCCCCACCCTCAGGGCCGATCACACTCTCCGCTGCCCTTTCCTCCAGCATCTCAGATCAGCAGGGCCGAGGAAAGGGGGTCCGGCAAACCCGCCAAGGCTGTGGCGTGGCAGGACCCTCCTGCGACTGTGGTTCTGTCAAATAATGGCCCGTCAAGGAGCATTAGGAATCGGCAGAGAGAGCTGCCGAATATAAAGGGATTTGTTGGATATATGTGACGATTGAATTGAAAGTTTTTATGTTGTGTAGCTAGTATATAAAACTAATACACGTTGTACACGAGGTGTCATTTCACTTCCCCTTTTTCGTCTTCATAAGCTAATAAAGTCAATTGATGCGTACGCCACTAACTTGACGCAATGGTAGTACATGTACATTTACATTAAATTAGTGTTCGCGATGTCACCCTCATAATTTACCGCGTCCAAAATCGCTCAAGATGCTGACGCATGCCTATAATTTATGTCGGGTAAATGACGCCTCCCGTGCGCTGGGCAATTCCTATCACACACAAAGCGTGATTTCGATGTCATATACAGCATACAAAGTCATAATTATATAAACCAATCAATGCTTTGAAGACGATTGGCGCATTTGCCGCGGGTCGATCGATCAACGCAGTGTTTTGCATTGTTCAGATGGCATTCCCTTTATGTATGAACATTATTTGGGTTAATGTTAACTTTTATGTTTTGTTAGGCGGACCATCATTGACGGTCTAAACCATGATTATTTAGCTTTAAACCCTCTTCTTACATCAAGCACGATGACAATCAGTTATTATTTTGTGGAGTTATGTTATAGTGTGCAAGAGAAGAGCGGAATCGTTAGTTTTATATCAATCGAGTGGCCTCATTTCATGTGGAAAAGAGAGCCCCAAGTCGCAAAAAAAGCTCTTCCAAGGGCTTCGCTTTAGGAAAGGGGATCGGGGAGGGCGAAATCTTATTTGATTATTAAATGCCTTTTTTTTTAAATACTTGTTTCTCTTTATATTTAATATTTATTTTGCGCCTTGTCGGCAAATCACAGTTCTTTTCTCTCTTGCTTGTTGGCAAAATTTGTGCTGATTTTTGGTCGGACAACCCGATGAAAATGACCCAACGATACCCATTGGCTAAATCTTATTTCTTATGAAGTATTATATGTACAGCTATGCTTTTAATGAAAGCATATGTCGCAGGAACATAGAGCAAAAAAAGATTCCTATTGAGAATCAGCAGGACCGTGGAGTACAAAAGTAACTTCTATCTTTAATAATCCTCGCAATTGACAGTTGTTTGGCTCTATCGATATGATAATAACTATTTTATTAAGAAAATATAATTTATTATGTGCCCTGAACAATACAAGGATAAGTTGTTAAACAGATCTTCTTGATCAAAATACTGTATTCGTCATCTGGATCAGTATTCATTCATATCAATTTCAAGGATAACATAATCGTAATAATTTCTCCAGATTTTCCATAGGCAGTTCTGAAAACTTAAATGCCAAATTCTACTGCCTAAAATTATGTTCCACATAATTTGAGTAAGAAACTATAATTTTCATAATCCAATTAGAGATATTATACACTTCATGACTTTCCGAAAATACTTCCTACCTTTCAACCGCTTTAACATGTACTGTATTTCATTTCTGATTTCATTTTCGTGTGTGTGTTTGTGCATGATTATCGTTCAAGCACATTCAATTTGAATGTAAAGTTTTACAATGTGTGTAAATATAAATAACGGGTCAACGATTTTGTTTGAATTTATATATATATATATATATTAAGATACACTGTATAATCATATATATTTGAAGAAAACAAAAATCGCACCGTATACGGGTAGGTGAGAGACAATCATTATGTGTGATACTTTTTTCTTAGTGTAATGTTGAAATGATTTACGCATGTATCATCAAGGCTCATTCAGATATGAAGCGGGTAACCGCCACAAAATTACCGCGGTTTTTTTATTTACGTTAATGAATGGCTAACGCGCGCAACAAAAGTACTCCGGGATAACACTGAACTCAGAGTTATATTAAAAATACGCTTATTGCAGATCATTTCATGAAATGTACAAAAATGTCACTTTTTGACAAAAATGGCAAGGGGTTAGCCCCTCAATTTGGCCAAAATTCATGAATTTTCAAAAAGGCTTATTTTCATATCTTTTCATCTTGAGAAGGTGTTTATGACTCTAGTCTATTGAAAATGTGCTATTGCAGATTATTTTATGAAATGTAAAAAAATGTCTATTCAAATTATGCTTTTGCAGATCATTTCATGAAATGTGAAAAAAATGTCACGTTTTGACAAAAATTGCAAGGGGTTAGCCCCTCATTTTGGCCAAAATTCATGAATTTTCAAAAAGGCTTATTTTCATATTATTTCAACTCTTTGACCCCAGTCTATTAAAAATATGCTTATTGCAGATCATTTCATGAATTGTACAAAAATGTCACTTTTTGACAAAAATGGCAAGGGGTTAGCCCCTCATTTTGGCAAAAATTCATGAATTTTCAAAAAGGCTTATTTTCATATCTTTTCATCTTGAGAAGATGTTTATGACTCCAGTCTTTTAAAAATGTGCTATTGCAGATTATTTTATGAAATGCGAAAAAATGTCACTTTTTGACAGAAGTGGCAAGGGGTTAGCCCCTCATTTTGGCCAAAACTCATGAATTTTTAAAAAGGCTCATTTTCATAACCTTTCATCTTGACAAGGTATCATGACCCCTGTCTATTCAAATTATGCTTTTGCAGATCATTTCATGAAATGTGAAAAAATGTCACTTTTTGACAAAAATGGCAAGGGGTTATAGCCCCTCATTTTGGCCAAAAGTCATGAATTTTCAAAAAGGCTTATTTTCATATCATTTCAACTCTTTGACCCCAGTCTATTAAAAATATGCTTATTGCAGATCATTTCATGAATTGTACAAAAATGTCACTTTTCGACAAAAATGGCAAGGGGTTAGCCCCTCATTTTGGCCAAAATTCAAGAATTTTCAAAAAGGCTCATTTTCATAACCTTTCATCTTGACAAGGTGTTTATGACTCCAGTGTATTGAAAATATGCTATTGCAGATTATTTTATGAAATGTGAAAAAATGTCACTTTTTGACAAAAATGGCAAGGGGTTAGCCCCTCATTTTGGCAAAAATTCATGAATTTTCAAAAGGCTCATTTTCATATCTTTTCATATCATTTCAACTCTTTGACCCCAGTCTATTAAAAATATGCTTATTGCAGATCATTTCATGAAATGTACAAAAATGTCACTTTTTGACAAAAATGGCAAGGGGTTATAGCCCCTCATTTTGGCCAAAAGTCATGAATTTTCAAAAAGGCTTATTTTCATATCATTTCAACTCTTTGACCCCAGTCTATTCAAAATATGATTATTGCAGATCATTTCATGAAATGTGAAAAAATGTCACTTTTTGACAAAAATGGCAAGGGGTTAGTTAGCCCCTCATTTTGGCCAAAATTCATGAATTTTCAAAAAGGCTTATTTTCATATCTTTTCATCTTGAAAAGGTGTTTATGACTCCAGTGTATTGAAAATATGCTATTGCAGATTATTTTATGAAATGTGAAAAAATGTCTCTTTTTGACAAAAATGGCAAGGGACGTCCCTCATTTTGGCAAAAATTCATGAATTTTCAAAAAGGCTCATTTTCATATCTTTTCATATCATTTAAACTCTTTGACCCCAGTCTATTAAAAATACGCTTATTGCAGATCATTTCATGAAATGTACAAAAATGTCACTTTTTGACAAAAATGGCAAGGGGTTAGCCCCTCAATTTGGCCAAAATTCATGAATTTTCAAAAAGGCTTATTTTCATATCTTTTCATCTTGAGAAGGTGTTTATGACTCTAGTCTATTGAAAATGTGCTATTGCAGATTATTTTATGAAATGTGAAAAAATGTCTATTCAAATTATGCTTTTGCAGATCATTTCATGAAATGTGAAAAAAATGTCACGTTTTGACAAAAATTGCAAGGGGTTAGCCCCTCATTTTGGCCAAAATTCATGAATTTTCAAAAAGGCTTTTTTTCATATTATTTCAAGTCTTTGACCCCAGTCTATTAAAAATATGCTTATTGCAGATCATTTCATGAATTGTACAAAAATGTCACTTTTTGACAAAAATGGCAAGGGGTTAGCCCCTCATTTTGGCCAAAAGTCATGAATTTTCAAAAAGGCTTATTTTTATATCATTTCAATTCTTTGACCCCAGTCTATTTAAAATATGCTTATTGCAGATCATTTCATGAAATGTAAAAAAAATGTCACTTTTTGACAAAAATGGCAAGGGTCTTATAGCCCCTCATTTTGGCCAAAAGCCATGAATTTTGAAAAAGGCTTATTTTCATATCATTTCAACTCTTTGACCCCAGTCTATTCAAAATATGATTATTGCAGATCATTTCATGAAATGTGAAAAAATGTCACTTTTTGACAAAAATGGCAAAGGGTTAGCCCCTCATTTTGGCCAAAATTCATGAATTTTCAAAAAGGCTTATTTTCATATCTTTTCATCTTGAGAAGGTGTTTATGACTCCAGTGTATTGAAAATATGCTATTGCAGATTATTTCATGAAATGTGAAAAAATGTCACTTTTTGACAAAAATGGCAAGGGACGTCCCTCATTTTGGCAAAAATTCATGAATTTTCAAAAAGGCTCATTTTCATATCTTTTCATATCATTTAAACTCTTTGACCCCAGTCTATTAAAAATACGCTCATTGCAGATCATTTCATGAAATGTACAAAAATGTCACTTTTTGACAAAAATGGCAAGGGGTTAGCCCCTCAATTTGGCCGAAATTCATGAATTTTCAAAAAGGCTTATTTTCATATCTTTTCATCTTGAGAAGGTGTTTATGACTCTAGTCTATTGAAAATGTGCTATTGCAGATTATTTTATGAAATGTGAAAAAATGTCTATTCAAATTATGCTTTTGCAGATCATTTCATGAAATGTGAAAAAAATGTCACGTTTTGACAAAAATTGCAAGGGGTTAGCCCCTCATTTTGGCCAAAATTCATGAATTTTCAAAAAGGCTTTTTTTCATATTATTTCAACTCTTTGACCCCAGTCTATTAAAAATATGCTTATTGCAGATCATTTCATGAATTGTACAAAAATGTCACTTTTTGACAAAAATGGCAAGGGGTTAGCCCCTCATTTTGGCCGAAAGTCATGAATTTTCATAAAGGCTTATTTTCATATTATTACAACTTGAGAAGATGTTTATGACTCCAGTCTTTTGAAAATGTGCTATTGCAGATTATTTTATGAAATGCGAAAAAATGTCACCTTTTGACAGAAGTGGCAAGGGGTTGTTAGCCCCTCATTTTGGCCAAAACTCATGAAATTTTAAAAAGGCTCATTTTCATAACCTTTCATCTTGACAAGGTATCATGACCCCTGTCTATTCAAATTATGCTTTTGCAGATCATTTCATGAAATGTGAAAAAATGTCACTTTTTGACAAAAATGGCAAGGGGTTATAGCCCCTCATTTTGGCCAAAAGTCATGAATTTTCAAAAAGGCTTATTTTCATATCATTTCAACTCTTTGACCCCAGTCTATTAAAAATATGCTTATTGCAGATCATTTCATGAATTGTACAAAAATGTCACTTTTCGACAAAAATGGCAAGGGGTTAGCCCCTCATTTTGGCCAAAATTCAAGAATTTTCAAAAAGGCTCATTTTCATAACCTTTCATCTTGACAAGGTGTTTATGACTCCAGTGTATTGAAAATATGCTATTGCAGATTATTTTATGAAATGTGAAAAAATGTCACTTTTTGACAAAAATGGCAAGGGGTTAGCCCCTCATTTTGGCAAAAATTCATGAATTTTCAAAAGGCTCATTTTCATATCTTTTCATATCATTTCAACTCTTTGACCCCAGTCTATTAAAAATATGCTTATTGCAGATCATTTCATGAAATGTACAAAAATGTCACTTTTTGACAAAAATGGCAAGGGGTTATAGCCCCTCATTTTGGCCAAAAGTCATGAATTTTTAAAAAGGCTCATTTTCATAACCTTTCATCTTGACAAGGTATCATGACCCCTGTCTATTCAAATCATGCTTTTGCAGATCATTTCATGAAATGTGAAAAAATGGCACTTTTTGACAAAAATGGCAAGGGGTTATAGCCCCTCATTTTGGCCAAAAGTCATGAATTTTCAAAAAGGCTTTTTTTCATATTATTTCAACTCTTTGACCCCAGTCTATTAAAAATATGCTTATTGCAGATCATTTCATGAATTGTACAAAAATGTCACTTTTTGACAAAAATGGCAAGGGGTTAGCCCCTCATTTTGGCCAAAAGTCATGAATTTTCATAAAGGCTTATTTTCATATTATTTCAACTCTTTGACCCCAGTCTATTAAAAATATGCTTATTGCAGATCATTTCATGAAATGTACAAAAATGTCACTTTTTGACAAAAATGGCAAGCGGTTAGCCCCTCATTTTGGCCAAAATTCATGAATTTTCAAAAAAGCTTATTTTCATATCCTTTCATCTTGACAAGGTGTCTTTGACCCCTGTTTATTCAAATTATGCTTTTGCACATCATTTCATGAAATGTGAAAAAATGTCACTTTTTGACAAAAATGGCAAGGGGCAGTCAAGGCCCCTCATTTTCGCCAAAATTCATGAATTTTCAAAAAAGCTCATTTTCATATCTTTTCATATCATTTAAAACTCTTTGACCCCAGTCTATTAAAAATATGCTTATTGCAGATCATTTAATGAAATGTGAAAAAAATGTCACTTTTTGACAAAAATTGCAAGGGGTTAGCCCCTCATTTTGGCCAAAAGTCATGAATTTTCAAAAAGGCTTATTTTTTATATCATTTCAATTCTTTGACCCCAGTCTATTTAAAATATGCTTATTGCAGATCATTTAATGAAATGTAAAAAAAATGTCACTTTTTGACAAAAATGGCAAGGGGTTAGCCCCTCATTTTGGCCAAAAGTCATGAATTTTCATAAAGGCTTATTTTCATATCTTTTCATCTTGAGAAGGTGTTTATGACTCCAGTGTATTGAAAATATGCTATTGCAGATTATTTTATGAAATGTGAAAAAATGACACTTTTTGACAAAAATGGCAAGGGGTTAGCCCCTCATTTTGGCAAAAATTCATGAATTTTCAAAAAGGCTCATTTTCATAACCTTTCATCTTGACAAGGTGTCTATGACCCCTGTCTATTCAAATTATGCTTTTGCAGATCATTTCATGAAATGTGAAAAAAATGTCACTTTTTGACAAAAATGGCAAGGGGTTAGCCCCTCATTTTGGCCAAAAGTCATGAATTTTCAAAAAGGCTTATTCTTATATCATTTCAACTCTTTGACCCGAGTCTATTTAAAATATGCTTATTGCAGATCATTTCATTAAATGTAAAAAAAATGTCACTTTTCGACAAAAATGGCAAGTGGTTAGCCCCTCATTTTGGCCAAAAGTCATGAATTTTCAAAAAGGCTTATTTTCATATTGTTTCAACTCTTTGACCCCAGTCTATTAAAAATATGCTTATTGCAGATCATTTCATTAAATGTACAAAAATGTCACTTTTTGACAAAAATGGCAAGGGGTTAGCCCCTCATTTTGGCCAAAAGTCATGAATTTTCATAAAGGCTTATTTTTATATTGTTTCAACTCTTTGACCCCAGTCTATTAAAAATATGCTTATTGCAGATCATTTCATTAAATGTACAAAAATGGCACTTTTTGACAAAAATGGCAAGGGGTTAGCCCCTCATTTTGGCCAAAAGTCATGAATTTTCATAAAGGCTTATTTTTATATTATTTCAACTCTTTGACCCCAGTCTATTAAAAATATGCTTATTGCAGATCATTTCATGAAATGTGAAAAAATGTCACTTTTTGACAAAAATGGCAAGGGGCAGTCAAGGCCCCTCATTTTCGCCAAAATTCATGAATTTTCAAAAAGGCTCATTTTCATATCTTTTCATATCGTTTAAACTCTTTGACCCCAGTCTATTAAAAATATGCTTATTGCAGATCATTTAATGAAATGTGAAAAAAATGTCACTTTTTGACAAAAATGGCAAGGGGTTAGCCCCTCATTTTGGCCAAAAGTCATGAATTTTCAAAAAGGCTTATTTTTATATCATTTCAATTCTTTGACCCCAGTCTATTAAAAATATGCTTATTGCAGATCATTTCATGAAATGTAAAAAAAAATGTCACTTTTTGACAAAAATGGCAAGGGGTTAGCCCCTCATTTTGGCCAAAAGTCATGAATTTTCATAAAGGCTTATTTTCATATTATTTCAACTCTTTGACCCCAGTCTATTAAAAATATGCTTATTGCAGATCATTTCATGAAATGTACAAAAATGTCACTTTTTGACAAAAATGGCAAGCGGTTAGCCCCTCATTTTGGCCCAAATTCATGAATTTTCAAAAAGGCTTATTTACATATCCTTTCATCTTGACAAGGTGTCTTTGACCCCTGTTTATTCAAATTATGCTTTTGCAGATCATTTCATGAAATGTTAAAAAATGTCACTTTTTGACAAAAATGGCAAGGGGCAGTCAAGGCCCCTCATTTTGGCCAAAAGTCATGAATTTTCAAAAAGGCTTATTTTCATATTGTTTCAACTCTTTGACCCCAGTCTATTAAAAATATGCTTATTGCAGATCATTTCATTAAATGTACAAAAATGTCACTTTTTGACAAAAATGGCAAGGGGTTAGCCCCTCATTTTGGCCAAAAGTCATGAATTTTCATAAAGGCTTATTTTTATATTGTTTCAACTCTTTGACCCCAGTCTATTAAAAATATGCTTATTGCAGATCATTTCATTAAATGTACAAAAATGGCACTTTTTGACAAAAATGGCAAGGGGTTAGCCCCTCATTTTGGCCAAAAGTCATGAATTTTCATAAAGGCTTATTTTTATATTATTTCAACTCTTTGACCCCAGTCTATTAAAAATATGCTTATTGCAGATCATTTCATGAAATGTGAAAAAATGTCACTTTTTGACAAAAATGGCAAGGGGCAGTCAAGGCCCCTCATTTTCGCCAAAATTCATGAATTTTCAAAAAGGCTCATTTTCATATCTTTTCATATCGTTTAAACTCTTTGACCCCAGTCTATTAAAAATATGCTTATTGCAGATCATTTAATGAAATGTGAAAAAAATGTCACTTTTTGACAAAAATGGCAAGGGGTTAGCCCCTCATTTTGGCCAAAAGTCATGAATTTTCAAAAAGGCTTATTTTTATATCATTTCAATTCTTTGACCCCAGTCTATTAAAAATATGCTTATTGCAGATCATTTCATGAAATGTAAAAAAAAATGTCACTTTTTGACAAAAATGGCAAGGGGTTAGCCCCTCATTTTGGCCAAAAGTCATGAATTTTCATAAAGGCTTATTTTCATATTATTTCAACTCTTTGACCCCAGTCTATTAAAAATATGCTTATTGCAGATCATTTCATGAAATGTACAAAAATGTCACTTTTTGACAAAAATGGCAAGCGGTTAGCCCCTCATTTTGGCCCAAATTCATGAATTTTCAAAAAGGCTTATTTACATATCCTTTCATCTTGACAAGGTGTCTTTGACCCCTGTTTATTCAAATTATGCTTTTGCAGATCATTTCATGAAATGTGAAAAAATGTCACTTTTTGACAAAAATGGCAAGGGGCAGTCAAGGCCCCTCATTTTCGCCAAAATTCATGAATTTTCAAAAAGGCTCATTTTCATATCTTTTCATATCATTTAAACTCTTTGACCCCAGTCTATTAAAAATATGCTTATTGCAGATCATTTAATGAAATGTGAAAAAAATGTCACTTTTTGACAAAAATGGCAAGGGGTTAGCCCCTCATTTTGGCCAAAATTCATGAATTTTCAAAAAGGCTTATTTTCATATCTTTTCATCTTGAGAAGGTGTTTATGACTCCAGTGTATTGAAAATATGCTATTGCAGATTATTTTATGAAATGTGAAAAAATGTCACTTTTTGACAAAAATGGCAAGGGACGTCCCTCATTTTGGCAAAAATTCATGAATTTTCAAAAAGGCTCATTTTCATAACCTTTCATCTTGACAAGGTGTTTATGACTCCAGTGTATTGAAAATATGCTATTGCAGATTATTTTATGAAATGTGAAGAAATGTCACTTTTTGACAAAAATGGCAAGGGGTTAGCCCCTCATTTTGGCCAAAAGTCATGAATTTTCATAAAGGCTTATTTTCATATTATTTCAACTCTTTGACCCCAGTCTATTAAAAATATGCTTATTGCAGATCATTTCATGAAATGTACAAAAATGTCACTTTTTGACAAAAATGGCAAGGGGTTAGCCCCTCATTTTGGCCAAAATTCATGAATTTTCAAAAAGGCTTATTTTCATATCTTTTCATATCATTTAAACTCTTTGACCCCAGTCTATTAAAAATATACTTATTGCAGATCATTTAATGAAATGTGAAAAAAATGTCACTTTTTGACAAAAATGGCAAGGGGTTAGCCCCTCATTTTGGCCAAAAGTCATGAATTTTCATAAAGGCTTATTTTCATATTATTTCAACTCTTTGACCCCAGTCTATTAAAAATATGCTTATTGCAGATCATTTCATGAAATGTACAAAAATGTCACTTTTTGACAAAAATGGCAAGCGGTTAGCCCCTCATTTTGGCCCAAATTCATGAATTTTCAAAAAGGCTTATTTACATATCCTTTCATCTTGACAAGGTGTCTTTGACCCCTGTTTATTCAAATTATGCTTTTGCAGATCATTTTATGAAATGTGAAAAAATGTCACTTTTTGACAAAAATGGCAAGGGGCAGTCAAGGGCCCTCATTTTCGCCAAAATTCATGAATTTTCAAAAAGGCTCATTTTCATATTTTTTCATATCATTTAAACTCTTTGACCCCAGTCTATTAAAAATATGCTTATTGCAGATCATTTAATGAAATGTGAAAAAAATGTCACTTTTTGACAAAAATGGCAAGGGGTTAGCCCCTCATTTTGGCCAAAATTCATGAATTTTCAAAAAGGCTTATTTTCATATCTTTTCATCTTGAGAAGGTGTTTATGACTCCAGTGTATTGAAAATATGCTATTGCAGATTATTTTATGAAATGTGAAAAAATGTCACTTTTTGACAAAAATGGCAAGGGACGTCCCTCATTTTGGCAAAAATTCATGAATTTTCAAAAAGGCTCATTTTCATATCTTTTCATATCATTTAAACTCTTTGACCCCAGTCTATTAAAAATACGCTTATTGCAGATCATTTCATGAAATGTACAAAAATGTCACTTTTTGACAAAAATGGCAAATGGCCCCTCAATTTGGCCAAAATTCATGAATTTTCAAAAAGGCTTATTTTCATATCTTTTCATCTTGAGAAGGTGTTTATGACTCTAGTCTATTGAAAATGTGCTTCTGCAGATTATTTTATGAAATGTGAAAAAATGTCTATTCAAATTATGCTTTTGCAGATCATTTCATGAAATGTGAAAAAAATGTCACGTTTTGACAAAAATTGCAAGGGGTTAGCCCCTCATTTTGGCCAAAAGTCATGAATTTTCAAAAAGGCTTTTTTTCATATTATTTCAACTCTTTGACCCCAGTCTATTAAAAATATGCTTATTGCAGATCATTTCATGAATTGTACAAAAATGTCACTTTTTGACAAAAATGGCATGGGGTTAGCCCCTCATTTTGGCCAAAAGTCATGAATTTTCATAAAGGCTTATTTTCATATTATTTCAACTCTTTGACCCCAGTCTATTAAAAATATGCTTATTGCAGATCATTTCATGAAATGTGAAAAAATGTCACTTTTTGACAAAAATGGCAAGGGGCAGTCAAGGCCCCTCATTTTCGCCAAAATTCATGAATTTTCAAAAAGGCTCATTTTCATATCTTTTCATATCATTTAAACTCTTTGACCCCAGTCTATTAAAAATATGCTTATTGCAGATCATTTAATGAAATGTGAAAAAAATGTCACTTTTTGACAAAAATGGCAAGGGGTTAGCCCCTCATTTTGGCCAAAAGTCATGAATTTTCAAAAAGGCTTATTTTTATATCATTTCAATTCTTTGACCCCAGTCTATTAAAAATATGCTTATTGCAGATCATTTCATGAAATGTAAAAAAAAATGTCACTTTTTGACAAAAATGGCAAGGGGTTAGCCCCTCATTTTGGCCAAAAGACATGAATTTTCTTAAAGACTTATTTTTATATTATTTCAACTCTTTGACCCCAGTCTATTAAAAACATGCTTATTGCAGATCAGTTCATGGAATGTGAAAATATGTCACTTTTTGACAAAAATGGCAAGGGGTTATAGCCCCTCATTTTGGCCAAAAGTCATGAATTTTCAAAAAGGCTTATTTTCATATCATTTCAACTCTTTGACCCCAGTCTATTCAAAATATGATTATTGCAGATCATTTCATGAAATGTGAAAAAATGTCACTTTTTGACAAAAATGGCAAGGGGTTAGCCCCTCATTTTGGCCAAAATTCATGAATTTTCAAAAAGGCTTATTTTCATATCTTTTCATCTTGAAAAGGTGTTTATGACTCCAGTGTATTGAAAATATGCTATTGCAGATTATTTCATGAAATGTGAAAAAAAGTCACTTTTTGACAAAAATGGCAAGGGGCAGTCAAGGCCCCTCTTTTTCGCCAAAATTCATGAATTTTCAAAAAGGATTATTTTCATATCTTTTCATCTTGAGAAGGTGTTTATGACTCCAGTGTATTGAAAATATGCTATTGCAGATTATTTTATGAAATGTGAAAAAATGACACTTTTTGACAAAAATGGCAAGGGGTTAGTCCCTCATTTTGGCAAAAATTCATGAATTTTCAAAAAGGCTCATTTTCATAACCTTTCATCTTGACAAGGTGTCTATGACCCCTGTCTATTCAAATTATGCTTTTGCAGATCATTTCATGAAATGTGAAAAAATGTCACTTTTTGACAAAAATGGCAAGGGGTTATAGCCCCTCATTTTGGCCAAAAGTCATGAATTTTCAAAAAGGCTTATTTTTATATCATTTCAATTCTTTGACCCCAGTCTATTAAAAATATGCTTATTGCAGATCATTTCATGAAATGTGAAAAAAATGTCACTTTTTGACAAAAATGGCAAGGGGTTAGCCCCTCATTTTGGCCAAAAGTCATGAATTTTCAAAAAGGCTTTTTTTCATATCTTTTCATCTTGAGAAGATGTTTATGACTCCAGTCTTTTGAAAATGTGATATTACAGATTATTTTATGAAATGCGAAAAAATGTCACTTTTTGACAAAAATGGCAAGGGGTTAGTCCCTCATTTTGGCAAAAATTCATGAATTTTTAAAAAGGCTCATTTTCATAACCTTTCATCTTGACAAGGTATCATGACCCCTGTCTATTCAAATTATGCTTTTGCAGATCATTTCATGAAATGTGAAAAAATGTCACTTTTTGACAAAAATGGCAAGGGGTTAGCCCCTCATTTTGGCCAAAAGTCATGAATTTTCATAAAGGCTTATTTTCATATTATTTCAACTCTTTGACCCCAGTCTATTAAAAATATGCTTATTGCAGATCATTTCATGAAATGTACAAAAATGTCACTTTTTGACAAAAATGGCAAGGGGTTAGCCCCTCATTTTGGCCAAAATTCATGAATTTTCAAAAAGGCTTATTTTCATATCTTTTCATATCATTTAAACTCTTTGACCCCAGTCTATTAAAAATATACTTATTGCAGATCATTTAATGAAATGTGAAAAAAATGTCACTTTTTGACAAAAATGGCAAGGGGTTAGCCCCTCATTTTGGCCAAAAGTCATGAATTTTCATAAAGGCTTATTTTCATATTATTTCAACTCTTTGACCCCAGTCTATTAAAAATATGCTTATTGCAGATCATTTCATGAAATGTACAAAAATGTCACTTTTTGACAAAAATGGCGGTTAGCCCCTCATTTTGGCCCAAATTCATGAATTTTCAAAAAGGCTTATTTACATATCCTTTCATCTTGACAAGGTGTCTTTGACCCCTGTTTATTCAAATTATGCTTTTGCAGATCATTTTATGAAATGTGAAAAAATGTCACTTTTTGACAAAAATGGCAAGGGGCAGTCAAGGGCCCTCATTTTCGCCAAAATTCATGAATTTTCAAAAAGGCTCATTTTCATATTTTTTCATATCATTTAAACTCTTTGACCCCAGTCTATTAAAAATATGCTTATTGCAGATCATTTAATGAAATGTGAAAAAAATGTCACTTTTTGACAAAAATGGCAAGGGGTTAGCCCCTCATTTTGGCCAAAATTCATGAATTTTCAAAAAGGCTTATTTTCATATCTTTTCATCTTGAGAAGGTGTTTATGACTCCAGTGTATTGAAAACATGCTATTGCAGATTATTTTATGAAATGTGAAAAAATGTCACTTTTTGACAAAAATGGCAAGGGACGTCCCTCATTTTGGCAAAAATTCATGAATTTTCAAAAAGGCTCATTTTCATATCTTTTCATATCATTTAAACTCTTTGACCCCAGTCTATTAAAAATACGCTTATTGCAGATCATTTCATGAAATGTACAAAAATGTCACTTTTTGACAAAAATGGCAAATGGCCCCTCAATTTGGCCAAAATTCATGAATTTTCAAAAAGGCTTATTTTCATATCTTTTCATCTTGAGAAGGTGTTTATTACTCTAGTCTATTGAAAATGTGCTTCTGCAGATTATTTTATGAAATGTGAAAAAATGTCTATTCAAATTATGCTTTTGCAGATCATTTCATGAAATGTGAAAAAAATGTCACGTTTTGACAAAAATTGCAAGGGGTTAGCCCCTCATTTTGGCCAAAAGTCATGAATTTTCAAAAAGGCTTTTTTTCATATTATTTCAACTCTTTGACCCCAGTCTATTAAAAATATGCTTATTGCAGATCAATTCATGAATTGTACAAAAATGGCACTTTTTGACAAAAATGGCATGGGGTTAGCCCCTCATTTTGGCCAAAAGTCATGAATTTTCATAAAGGCTTATTTTCATATTATTTCAACTCTTTGACCCCAGTCTATTAAAAATATGCTTATTGCAGATCATTTCATGAAATGTGAAAAAATGTCACTTTTTGACAAAAATGGCAAGGGGCAGTCAAGGCCCCTCATTTTCGCCAAAATTCATGAATTTTCAAAAAGGCTCATTTTCATATCTTTTCATATCATTTAAACTCTTTGACCCCAGTCTATTAAAAATATGCTTATTGCAGATCATTTAATGAAATGTGAAAAAAATGTCACTTTTTGACAAAAATGGCAAGGGGTTAGCCCCTCATTTTGGCCAAAAGTCATGAATTTTCAAAAAGGCTTATTTTTATATCATTTCAATTCTTTGACCCCAGTCTATTAAAAATATGCTTATTGCAGATCATTTCATGAAATGTAAAAAAAAATGTCACTTTTTGACAAAAATGGCAAGGGGTTAGCCCCTCATTTTGGCCAAAAGACATGAATTTTCTTAAAGACTTATTTTTATATTATTTCAACTCTTTGACCCCAGTCTATTAAAAACATGCTTATTGCAGATCAGTTCATGGAATGTGAAAATATGTCACTTTTTGACAAAAATGGCAAGGGGTTATAGCCCCTCATTTTGGCCAAAAGTCATGAATTTTCAAAAAGGCTTATTTTCATATCATTTCAACTCTTTGACCCCAGTCTATTCAAAATATGATTATTGCAGATCATTTCATGAAATGTGAAAAAATGTCACTTTTTGACAAAAATGGCAAGGGGTTAGCCCCTCATTTTGGCCAAAATTCATGAATTTTCAAAAAGGCTTATTTTCATATCTTTTCATCTTGAAAAGGTGTTTATGACTCCAGTGTATTGAAAATATGCTATTGCAGATTATTTCATGAAATGTGAAAAAAAGTCACTTTTTGACAAAAATGGCAAGGGGCAGTCAAGGCCCCTCTTTTTCGCCAAAATTCATGAATTTTCAAAAAGGATTATTTTCATATCTTTTCATCTTGAGAAGGTGTTTATGACTCCAGTGTATTGAAAATATGCTATTGCAGATTATTTTATGAAATGTGAAAAAATGACACTTTTTGACAAAAATGGCAAGGGGTTAGTCCCTCATTTTGGCAAAAATTCATGAATTTTCAAAAAGGCTCATTTTCATAACCTTTCATCTTGACAAGGTGTCTATGACCCCTGTCTATTCAAATTATGCTTTTGCAGATCATTTCATGAAATGTGAAAAAATGTCACTTTTTGACAAAAATGGCAAGGGGTTATAGCCCCTCATTTTGGCCAAAAGTCATGAATTTTCAAAAAGGCTTATTTTTATATCATTTCAATTCTTTGACCCCAGTCTATTAAAAATATGCTTATTGCAGATCATTTCATGAAATGTGAAAAAAATGTCACTTTTTGACAAAAATGGCAAGGGGTTAGCCCCTCATTTTGGCCAAAAGTCATGAATTTTCAAAAAGGCTTTTTTTCATATCTTTTCATCTTGAGAAGATGTTTATGACTCCAGTCTTTTGAAAATGTGATATTACAGATTATTTTATGAAATGCGAAAAAATGTCACTTTTTGACAAAAATGGCAAGGGGTTAGTCCCTCATTTTGGCAAAAATTCATGAATTTTTAAAAAGGCTCATTTTCATAACCTTTCATCTTGACAAGGTATCATGACCCCTGTCTATTCAAATTATGCTTTTGCAGATCATTTCATGAAATGTGAAAAAATGTCACTTTTTGACAAAAATGGCAAGGGGTTATAGCCCCTCATTTTGGCCAAAAGTCATGAATTTTCATAAAGGCTTACTTTCATATTATTTCAACTCTTTGACCCCAGTCTATTAAAAATATGCTTATTGCAGATCATTTCATGAATTGTACAAAAATGTCACTTTTCGACAAAAATGGCAAGGGGTTATCCCCTCATTTTGGCCAAAAGTCATGAATTTTCATTAAGGCTTATTTTCATATTGTTTCAACTCTTTGACCCCAGTCTATTAAAAATATGATTATTGCAGATCATTTTTAATGAAATGTACAAAAATGGCAAGGGGTTAGCCCCTCATTTTGGCCAAAATTCATGAATTTTCAAAAAGGCTCATTTTCATAACCTTTCATCTTGACAAGGTGTTTATGACTCCAGTCTATTGAAAATAAGCTATTACAGATTATTTCATGAAATGTGAAAAAATGTCACTTTTTGACAAAAATAGCAAGGGGTTAGCCCCTCATTTTGGCCAAAAGTCATGAATTTTCATAAAGGCTTATTTTCATATTATTTCAACTCTTTGACCCCAGTCTATCAAAAATATGCTTATTGCAGATCATTTCATGAAATGTACAAAAATGTCACTTTTTGACAAAAATGGCAAGGGGTTAGCCCCTCATTTTGGCCAAAATTCATGAATTTTCAAAAAAGCTTATTTTCATATCTTTTCATATCATTTAAACTCTTTGACCCCAGTCTATTAAAAATATACTTATTGCAGATCATTTAATGAAATGTGAAAAAAATGTCACTTTTTAACAAAAATGGCAAGGGGTTAGCCCCTCATTTTGGCCAAAAGTCATGAATTTTTAAAAAGGCTTATTTTTATATCATTTCAATTCTTTGACCCCAGTCTATTTAAAATATGCTAATTGCAGATCATTTCATGAAATGTAAAAAAAATGTCACTTTTTGACAAAAATAGCAAAGGGTTAGCCCCTCATTTTGGCCAAAAGTCATGAATTTTCATAAAGGCTTACTTTCATATTATTTCAACTCTTTGACCCCAGTCTACTAAAAATATGCTTATTGCAGATCATTACATGAATTGTACAAAAATGTCACTTTTTGACAAAAATAGCAAAGGGTTAGCCCCTCTTTTTCGCCAAAATTCATGAATTTTCAAAAAGGCTTATTTTCATATCTTTTCATCTTGAGAAGGTGTTTATGACTCCAGTCTATTGAAAATATGCTATTGCAGATTATTTTATGAAATGTGAAAAAATGTCACTTTTTGACAAAAATGGCAAGGGGTTAGCCCCTCATTTTGGCAAAAATTCATGAATTTTCAAAAAGGCTCATTTTCATAACCTTTCATCTTGACAAGGTGTTTATGACTCCAGTCTATTGAAAATAAGCTATTGCAGATTATTTTATGAAATGTGAAAAAATGTCACTTTTTGACAAAAATGGCAAGGGGTTAGCCCCTCATTTTGGCAAAAATTCATGAATTTTCAAAAGGCTCATTTTCATATCTTTTCATATCATTTCAACTCTTTGACCCCAGTCTATTAAAAATATGCTTATTGCAGATCATTTCATGAAATGTACAAAAATGTCACTTTTTGACAAAAATGGCAAGGGGTTATAGCCCCTCATTTTGGCCAAAAGTCATGAATTTTTAAAAAGGCTCATTTTCATAACCTTTCATCTTGACAAGGTATCATGACCCCTGTCTATTCAAATCATGCTTTTGCAGATCATTTCATGAAATGTGAAAAAATGTCACTTTTTGACAAAAATGGCAAGGGGTTATAGCCCCTCATTTTGGCCAAAAGTCATGAATTTTCAAAAAGGCTTATTTTCATATCATTTCAACTCTTTGACCCCAGTCTATTAAAAACATGCTTATTGCAGATCAGTTCATGGAATGTGAAAATATGTCACTTTTTGACAAAAATGGCAAGGGGTTATAGCCCCTCATTTTGGCCAAAAGTCATGAATTTTCAAAAAGGCTTATTTTCATATCATTTCAACTCTTTGACCCCAGTCTATTCAAAATATGATTATTGCAGATCATTTCATGAAATGTGAAAAAATGTCACTTTTTGACAAAAATGGCAAGGGGTTAGCCCCTCATTTTGGCCAAAATTCATGAATTTTCAAAAAGGCTTATTTTCATATCTTTTCATCTTGAAAAGGTGTTTATGACTCCAGTGTATTGAAAATATGCTATTGCAGATTATTTCATGAAATGTGAAAAAAAGTCACTTTTTGACAAAAATGGCAAGGGGCAGTCAAGGCCCCTCTTTTTCGCCAAAATTCATGAATTTTCAAAAAGGATTATTTTCATATCTTTTCATCTTGAGAAGGTGTTTATGACTCCAGTGTATTGAAAATATGCTATTGCAGATTATTTTATGAAATGTGAAAAAATGACACTTTTTGACAAAAATGGCAAGGGGTTAGTCCCTCATTTTGGCAAAAATTCATGAATTTTCAAAAAGGCTCATTTTCATAACCTTTCATCTTGACAAGGTGTCTATGACCCCTGTCTATTCAAATTATGCTTTTGCAGATCATTTCATGAAATGTGAAAAAATGTCACTTTTTGACAAAAATGGCAAGGGGTTATAGCCCCTCATTTTGGCCAAAAGTCATGAATTTTCAAAAAGGCTTATTTTTATATCATTTCAATTCTTTGACCCCAGTCTATTAAAAATATGCTTATTGCAGATCATTTCATGAAATGTGAAAAAAATGTCACTTTTTGACAAAAATGGCAAGGGGTTAGCCCCTCATTTTGGCCAAAAGTCATGAATTTTCAAAAAGGCTTTTTTTCATATCTTTTCATCTTGAGAAGATGTTTATGACTCCAGTCTTTTGAAAATGTGATATTACAGATTATTTTATGAAATGCGAAAAAATGTCACTTTTTGACAAAAATGGCAAGGGGTTAGTCCCTCATTTTGGCAAAAATTCATGAATTTTTAAAAAGGCTCATTTTCATAACCTTTCATCTTGACAAGGTATCATGACCCCTGTCTATTCAAATTATGCTTTTGCAGATCATTTCATGAAATGTGAAAAAATGTCACTTTTTGACAAAAATGGCAAGGGGTTATAGCCCCTCATTTTGGCCAAAAGTCATGAATTTTCATAAAGGCTTACTTTCATATTATTTCAACTCTTTGACCCCAGTCTATTAAAAATATGCTTATTGCAGATCATTTCATGAATTGTACAAAAATGTCACTTTTCGACAAAAATGGCAAGGGGTTATCCCCTCATTTTGGCCAAAAGTCATGAATTTTCATTAAGGCTTATTTTCATATTGTTTCAACTCTTTGACCCCAGTCTATTAAAAATATGATTATTGCAGATCATTTTTAATGAAATGTACAAAAATGGCAAGGGGTTAGCCCCTCATTTTGGCCAAAATTCATGAATTTTCAAAAAGGCTCATTTTCATAACCTTTCATCTTGACAAGGTGTTTATGACTCCAGTCTATTGAAAATAAGCTATTACAGATTATTTCATGAAATGTGAAAAAATGTCACTTTTTGACAAAAATAGCAAGGGGTTAGCCCCTCATTTTGGCCAAAAGTCATGAATTTTCATAAAGGCTTATTTTCATATTATTTCAACTCTTTGACCCCAGTCTATCAAAAATATGCTTATTGCAGATCATTTCATGAAATGTACAAAAATGTCACTTTTTGACAAAAATGGCAAGGGGTTAGCCCCTCATTTTGGCCAAAATTCATGAATTTTCAAAAAAGCTTATTTTCATATCTTTTCATATCATTTAAACTCTTTGACCCCAGTCTATTAAAAATATACTTATTGCAGATCATTTAATGAAATGTGAAAAAAATGTCACTTTTTAACAAAAATGGCAAGGGGTTAGCCCCTCATTTTGGCCAAAAGTCATGAATTTTTAAAAAGGCTTATTTTTATATCATTTCAATTCTTTGACCCCAGTCTATTTAAAATATGCTAATTGCAGATCATTTCATGAAATGTAAAAAAAATGTCACTTTTTGACAAAAATAGCAAAGGGTTAGCCCCTCATTTTGGCCAAAAGTCATGAATTTTCATAAAGGCTTACTTTCATATTATTTCAACTCTTTGACCCCAGTCTACTAAAAATATGCTTATTGCAGATCATTACATGAATTGTACAAAAATGTCACTTTTTGACAAAAATAGCAAAGGGTTAGCCCCTCTTTTTCGCCAAAATTCATGAATTTTCAAAAAGGCTTATTTTCATATCTTTTCATCTTGAGAAGGTGTTTATGACTCCAGTCTATTGAAAATATGCTATTGCAGATTATTTTATGAAATGTGAAAAAATGTCACTTTTTGACAAAAATGGCAAGGGGTTAGCCCCTCATTTTGGCAAAAATTCATGAATTTTCAAAAAGGCTCATTTTCATAACCTTTCATCTTGACAAGGTGTTTATGACTCCAGTCTATTGAAAATAAGCTATTGCAGATTATTTTATGAAATGTGAAAAAATGTCACTTTTTGACAAAAATGGCAAGGGGTTAGCCCCTCATTTTGGCAAAAATTCATGAATTTTCAAAAGGCTCATTTTCATATCTTTTCATATCATTTCAACTCTTTGACCCCAGTCTATTAAAAATATGCTTATTGCAGATCATTTCATGAAATGTACAAAAATGTCACTTTTTGACAAAAATGGCAAGGGGTTATAGCCCCTCATTTTGGCCAAAAGTCATGAATTTTTAAAAAGGCTCATTTTCATAACCTTTCATCTTGACAAGGTATCATGACCCCTGTCTATTCAAATCATGCTTTTGCAGATCATTTCATGAAATGTGAAAAAATGTCACTTTTTGACAAAAATGGCAAGGGGTTATAGCCCCTCATTTTGGCCAAAAGTCATGAATTTTCAAAAAGGCTTATTTTCATATCATTTCAACTCTTTGACCCCAGTCTATTAAAAACATGCTTATTGCAGATCAGTTCATGGAATGTGAAAATATGTCACTTTTTGACAAAAATGGCAAGGGGTTATAGCCCCTCATTTTGGCCAAAAGTCATGAATTTTCAAAAAGGCTTATTTTCATATCATTTCAACTCTTTGACCCCAGTCTATTCAAAATATGATTATTGCAGATCATTTCATGAAATGTGAAAAAATGTCACTTTTTGACAAAAATGGCAAGGGGTTAGCCCCTCATTTTGGCCAAAATTCATGAATTTTCAAAAAGGCTTATTTTCATATCTTTTCATCTTGAAAAGGTGTTTATGACTCCAGTGTATTGAAAATATGCTATTGCAGATTATTTCATGAAATGTGAAAAAAAGTCACTTTTTGACAAAAATGGCAAGGGGCAGTCAAGGCCCCTCTTTTTCGCCAAAATTCATGAATTTTCAAAAAGGATTATTTTCATATCTTTTCATCTTGAGAAGGTGTTTATGACTCCAGTGTATTGAAAATATGCTATTGCAGATTATTTTATGAAATGTGAAAAAATGACACTTTTTGACAAAAATGGCAAGGGGTTAGTCCCTCATTTTGGCAAAAATTCATGAATTTTCAAAAAGGCTCATTTTCATAACCTTTCATCTTGACAAGGTGTCTATGACCCCTGTCTATTCAAATTATGCTTTTGCAGATCATTTCATGAAATGTGAAAAAATGTCACTTTTTGACAAAAATGGCAAGGGGTTATAGCCCCTCATTTTGGCCAAAAGTCATGAATTTTCAAAAAGGCTTATTTTTATATCATTTCAATTCTTTGACCCCAGTCTATTAAAAATATGCTTATTGCAGATCATTTCATGAAATGTGAAAAAAATGTCACTTTTTGACAAAAATGGCAAGGGGTTAGCCCCTCATTTTGGCCAAAAGTCATGAATTTTCAAAAAGGCTTTTTTTCATATCTTTTCATCTTGAGAAGATGTTTATGACTCCAGTCTTTTGAAAATGTGATATTACAGATTATTTTATGAAATGCGAAAAAATGTCACTTTTTGACAAAAATGGCAAGGGGTTAGTCCCTCATTTTGGCAAAAATTCATGAATTTTTAAAAAGGCTCATTTTCATAACCTTTCATCTTGACAAGGTATCATGACCCCTGTCTATTCAAATTATGCTTTTGCAGATCATTTCATGAAATGTGAAAAAATGTCACTTTTTGACAAAAATGGCAAGGGGTTATAGCCCCTCATTTTGGCCAAAAGTCATGAATTTTCATAAAGGCTTACTTTCATATTATTTCAACTCTTTGACCCCAGTCTATTAAAAATATGCTTATTGCAGATCATTTCATGAATTGTACAAAAATGTCACTTTTCGACAAAAATGGCAAGGGGTTATCCCCTCATTTTGGCCAAAAGTCATGAATTTTCATTAAGGCTTATTTTCATATTGTTTCAACTCTTTGACCCCAGTCTATTAAAAATATGATTATTGCAGATCATTTTTAATGAAATGTACAAAAATGGCAAGGGGTTAGCCCCTCATTTTGGCCAAAATTCATGAATTTTCAAAAAGGCTCATTTTCATAACCTTTCATCTTGACAAGGTGTTTATGACTCCAGTCTATTGAAAATAAGCTATTACAGATTATTTCATGAAATGTGAAAAAATGTCACTTTTTGACAAAAATAGCAAGGGGTTAGCCCCTCATTTTGGCCAAAAGTCATGAATTTTCATAAAGGCTTATTTTCATATTATTTCAACTCTTTGACCCCAGTCTATCAAAAATATGCTTATTGCAGATCATTTCATGAAATGTACAAAAATGTCACTTTTTGACAAAAATGGCAAGGGGTTAGCCCCTCATTTTGGCCAAAATTCATGAATTTTCAAAAAAGCTTATTTTCATATCTTTTCATATCATTTAAACTCTTTGACCCCAGTCTATTAAAAATATACTTATTGCAGATCATTTAATGAAATGTGAAAAAAATGTCACTTTTTAACAAAAATGGCAAGGGGTTAGCCCCTCATTTTGGCCAAAAGTCATGAATTTTTAAAAAGGCTTATTTTTATATCATTTCAATTCTTTGACCCCAGTCTATTTAAAATATGCTAATTGCAGATCATTTCATGAAATGTAAAAAAAATGTCACTTTTTGACAAAAATAGCAAAGGGTTAGCCCCTCATTTTGGCCAAAAGTCATGAATTTTCATAAAGGCTTACTTTCATATTATTTCAACTCTTTGACCCCAGTCTACTAAAAATATGCTTATTGCAGATCATTACATGAATTGTACAAAAATGTCACTTTTTGACAAAAATAGCAAAGGGTTAGCCCCTCTTTTTCGCCAAAATTCATGAATTTTCAAAAAGGCTTATTTTCATATCTTTTCATCTTGAGAAGGTGTTTATGACTCCAGTCTATTGAAAATATGCTATTGCAGATTATTTTATGAAATGTGAAAAAATGTCACTTTTTGACAAAAATGGCAAGGGGTTAGCCCCTCATTTTGGCAAAAATTCATGAATTTTCAAAAAGGATTATTTTCATATCTTTTCATCTTGAGAAGGTGTTTATGACTCCAGTGTATTGAAAATATGCTATTGCAGATTATTTTATGAAATGTGAAAAAATGACACTTTTTGACAAAAATGGCAAGGGGTTAGTCCCTCATTTTGGCAAAAATTCATGAATTTTCAAAAAGGCTCATTTTCATAACCTTTCATCTTGACAAGGTGTCTATGACCCCTGTCTATTCAAATTATGCTTTTGCAGATCATTTCATGAAATGTGAAAAAATGTCACTTTTTGACAAAAATGGCAAGGGGTTATAGCCCCTCATTTTGGCCAAAAGTCATGAATTTTCAAAAAGGCTTATTTTTATATCATTTCAATTCTTTGACCCCAGTCTATTAAAAATATGCTTATTGCAGATCATTTCATGAAATGTGAAAAAAATGTCACTTTTTGACAAAAATGGCAAGGGGTTAGCCCCTCATTTTGGCCAAAAGTCATGAATTTTCAAAAAGGCTTTTTTTCATATCTTTTCATCTTGAGAAGATGTTTATGACTCCAGTCTTTTGAAAATGTGATATTACAGATTATTTTATGAAATGCGAAAAAATGTCACTTTTTGACAAAAATGGCAAGGGGTTAGTCCCTCATTTTGGCAAAAATTCATGAATTTTTAAAAAGGCTCATTTTCATAACCTTTCATCTTGACAAGGTATCATGACCCCTGTCTATTCAAATTATGCTTTTGCAGATCATTTCATGAAATGTGAAAAAATGTCACTTTTTGACAAAAATGGCAAGGGGTTATAGCCCCTCATTTTGGCCAAAAGTCATGAATTTTCATAAAGGCTTACTTTCATATTATTTCAACTCTTTGACCCCAGTCTATTAAAAATATGCTTATTGCAGATCATTTCATGAATTGTACAAAAATGTCACTTTTCGACAAAAATGGCAAGGGGTTATCCCCTCATTTTGGCCAAAAGTCATGAATTTTCATTAAGGCTTATTTTCATATTGTTTCAACTCTTTGACCCCAGTCTATTAAAAATATGATTATTGCAGATCATTTTTAATGAAATGTACAAAAATGGCAAGGGGTTAGCCCCTCATTTTGGCCAAAATTCATGAATTTTCAAAAAGGCTCATTTTCATAACCTTTCATCTTGACAAGGTGTTTATGACTCCAGTCTATTGAAAATAAGCTATTACAGATTATTTCATGAAATGTGAAAAAATGTCACTTTTTGACAAAAATAGCAAGGGGTTAGCCCCTCATTTTGGCCAAAAGTCATGAATTTTCATAAAGGCTTATTTTCATATTATTTCAACTCTTTGACCCCAGTCTATCAAAAATATGCTTATTGCAGATCATTTCATGAAATGTACAAAAATGTCACTTTTTGACAAAAATGGCAAGGGGTTAGCCCCTCATTTTGGCCAAAATTCATGAATTTTCAAAAAAGCTTATTTTCATATCTTTTCATATCATTTAAACTCTTTGACCCCAGTCTATTAAAAATATACTTATTGCAGATCATTTAATGAAATGTGAAAAAAATGTCACTTTTTAACAAAAATGGCAAGGGGTTAGCCCCTCATTTTGGCCAAAAGTCATGAATTTTAAAAAGGCTTATTTTTATATCATTTCAATTCTTTGACCCCAGTCTATTTAAAATATGCTAATTGCAGATCATTTCATGAAATGTAAAAAAAATGTCACTTTTTGACAAAAATAGCAAAGGGTTAGCCCCTCATTTTGGCCAAAAGTCATGAATTTTCATAAAGGCTTACTTTCATATTATTTCAACTCTTTGACCCCAGTCTACTAAAAATATGCTTATTGCAGATCATTACATGAATTGTACAAAAATGTCACTTTTTGACAAAAATAGCAAAGGGTTAGCCCCTCTTTTTCGCCAAAATTCATGAATTTTCAAAAAGGCTTATTTTCATATCTTTTCATCTTGAGAAGGTGTTTATGACTCCAGTCTATTGAAAATATGCTATTGCAGATTATTTTATGAAATGTGAAAAAATGTCACTTTTTGACAAAAATGGCAAGGGGTTAGCCCCTCATTTTGGCAAAAATTCATGAATTTTCAAAAAGGCTCATTTTCATAACCTTTCATCTTGACAAGGTGTTTATGACTCCAGTCTATTGAAAATAAGCTATTGCAGATTATTTTATGAAATGTGAAAAAATGTCACTTTTTGACAAAAATGGCAAGGGGTTAGCCCCTCATTTTGGCAAAAATTAATGAATTTTCAAAAGGCTCATTTTCATATCTTTTCATATCATTTCAACTCTTTGACCCCAGTCTATTAAAAATATGCTTATTGCAGATCATTTCATGAAATGTACAAAAATGTCACTTTTTGACAAAAATGGCAAGGGGTTATAGCCCCTCATTTTGGCCAAAAGTCATGAATTTTTAAAAAGGCTCATTTTCATAACCTTTCATCTTGACAAGGTATCATGACCCCTGTCTATTCAAATCATGCTTTTGCAGATCATTTCATGAAATGTGAAAAAATGTCACTTTTTGACAAAAATGGCAAGGGGTTATAGCCCCTCATTTTGGCCAAAAGTCATGAATTTTCAAAAAGGCTTATTTTCATATCATTTCAACTCTTTGACCCCAGTCTATTCAAAATATGATTATTGCAGATCATTTCATGAAATGTGAAAACATGTCACTTTTTGACAAAAATGGCAAGGGGTTAGCCCCTCATTTTGGCCAAAATTCATGAATTTTCAAAAAGGCTTATTTTCATATCTTTTCATCTTGAAAAGGTGTTTATGACTCCAGTGTATTGAAAATATGCTATTGCAGATTATTTTATGAAATGTGAAAAAATGTCACTTTTTGACAAAAATGGCAAGGGACGTCCCTCATTTTGGCAAAAATTCATGAATTTTCAAAAAGGCTCATTTTCATATCTTTTCATATCATTTAAACTCTTTGACCCCAGTCTATTAAAAATACGCTTATTGCAGATCTTTTCATGAAATGTACAAAAATGTCACTTTTTGACAAAAATGGCAAATGGCCCCTCAATTTGGCCAAAATTCATGAATTTTCAAAAAGGCTTTTTTTCATATTGTTTCAACTCTTTGACCCCAGTCTATTAAAAATATGCTTATTGCAGATCATTTCATGAATTGTACAAAAATGTCACTTTTTGACAAAATTGGCAAGGGGTTAGCCCCTCATTTTGGCCAAAAGTCATGAATTTTCATAAAGGCTTATTTTCATATTATTTCAACTCTTTGACCCCAGTCTATTAAAAATATGCTTATTGCAGATCATTTCATGAAATGTACAAAAATGTCACTTTTTGACAAAAATGGCAAGCGGTTAGCCCCTCATTTTGGCCAAAATTCATGAATTTTCAAAAAAGCTTATTTTCATATCCTTTCATCTTGACAAGGTGTCTTTGACCCCTGTTTATTCAAATTATGCTTTTGCAGATCATTTCATGAAATGTGAAAAAATGTCACTTTTTGACAAAAATGGCAAGGGGCAGTCAAGGCCCCTCATTTTCGCCAAAATTCATGAATTTTCAAAAAGGCTCATTTTCATATCTTTTCATATCATTTAAACTCTTTGACCCCAGTCTATTAAAAATATGCTTATTGCAGATCATTTAATGAAATGTGAAAAAAATGTCACTTTTTGACAAAAATGGCAAGGGGTTAGCCCCTCATTTTGGCCAAAAGTCATGAATTTTCAAAAAGGCTTATTTTTATATCATTTCAATTCTTTGACCCCAGTCTATTTAAAATATGCTTATTGCAGATCATTTCATGAAATGTAAAAAAAATGTCACTTTTTGACAAAAATGGCAAGGGGTTAGCCCCTCACTTTGGCCAAAATTCATGAATTTTCAAAAAGGCTTATTTTCATATCTTTTCATATCATTTCAACTCTTTGACCCCAGTCTATTCAAAATATGATTATTGCAGATTATTTCATGAAATGTACAAAAATGTCACTTTTTGACAAAAATGGCAAGCGGTTAGCCCCTCATTTTGGCCAAAATTCATGAATTTTCAAAAAGGCTTATTTTCATATCTTTTCATCTTGAGAAGGTGTTTATGACTCTAGTCTATTGAAAATGTGCTATTGCAGATTATTTTATGAAATGTGAAAAAATGTCTATTCAAATTATGCTTTTGCAGATCATTTCATGAAATGTGAAAAAAATGTCACGTTTTGACAAAAATTGCAAGGGGTTAGCCCCTCATTTTGGCCAAAATTCATGAATTTTCAAAAAGGCTTTTTTTCATATTATTTCAACTCTTTGACCCCAGTCTATTAAAAATATGCTTATTGCAGATCATTTCATGAATTGTACAAAAATGTCACTTTTTGACAAAAATGGCAAGGGGTTAGCCCCTCATTTTGGCCAAAATTCATGAATTTTCAAAAAAGCTTATTTTCATATCCTTTCATCTTGACAAGGTGTCTTTGACCCCTGTTTATTCAAATTATGCTTTTGCACATCATTTCATGAAATGTGAAAAAAAGTCACTTTTTGACAAAAATGGCAAGGGGCAGTCAAGGCCCCTCATTTTCGCCAAAATTCATGAATTTTCAAAAAGGCTCATTTTCATATCTTTTCATATCATTAAAACTCTTTGACCCCAGTCTATTAAAAATATGCTTATTGCAGATCATTTAATGAAATGTGAAAAAAATGTCACTTTTTGACAAAAATGGCAAGGGGTTAGCTTCTCATTTTGGCCAAAAGTCATGAATTTTCAAAAAGGCTTATTTTTATATCATTTCAATTCTTTGACCCCAGTCTATTTAAAATATGCTTATTGCAGATCATTTCATGAAATGTAAAAAAAATGTCACTTTTTGACAAAAATGGCAAAAAGTTAGCCCCTCTTTTTCGCCCAAATTCATGAATTTTCAAAAAGGCTTATTTTCATATCTTTTCATCTTGAGAAGGTGTTTATGACTCCAGTGTATTGAAATTATGCTATTGCAGATTATTTCATGAAATGTGAAAAAATGTCACTTTTTGACAAAAATGGCAAGGGGTTAGCCCCTCATTTTGGCAAAAATTCATGAATTTTCAAAAAGGCTCATTTTCATAACCTTTCATCTTGACAAGGTGTCTATGACCCCTGTCTATTCAAATTATGCTTTTGCAGATCATTTCATGAAATGTGAAAAAAATGTCACATTTTGACAAAAATGGCAAGGGGTTAGTTAGCCCCTCATTTTGGCCAAAAGTCATGAATTTTCAAAAAGGCTTATTTTTATATCATTTCAACTCTTTGACCCGAGTCTATTTAAAATATGCTTATTGCAGATCATTTCATGAAATGTAAAAAAAATGTCACTTTTCGACAAAAATGGCAAGTGGTTAGCCCCTCATTTTGGCCAAAAGTCATGAATTTTCAAAAAGGCTTATTTTCATATTGTTTCAACTCTTTGACCCCAGTCTATTAAAAATATGCTTATTGCAGATCATTTCATGAAATGTACAAAAATGTCACTTTTTGACAAAAATGGCAAGGGGTTAGCCCCTCATTTTGGCCAAAAGTCATGAATTTTCATAAAGGCTTATTTTCATATTGTTTCAACTCTTTGACCCCAGTCTATATAAAATATGATTATTGCAGATCATTTCATGAAATGTACAAAAATGGCAAGGGGTCAGCCCCTCATTTTGGCCAAAATTCATGAATTTTCAAAAAGGCTCATTTTCATAACCTTTCATCTTGACAAGGTGTCTATGACCCCTGTCTATTCAAATTATGCTTTTGCAGATCATTTCATGAAATGTGAAAAAAATGTCACTTTTTGACAAAAATGGCAAGGGGTTAGTTAGCCCCTCATTTTGGCCAAAAGTCATGAATTTTCAAAAAGGCTTATTTTTATATCATTTCAACTCTTTGACCCGAGTCTATTTAAAATATGCTTATTGCAGATCATTTCATTAAATGTAAAAAAAATGTCACTTTTCGACAAAAATGGCAAGTGGTTAGCCCCTCATTTTGGCCAAAAGTCATGAATTTTCAAAAAGGCTTATTTTCATATTGTTTCAACTCTTTGACCCCAGTCTATTAAAAATATGCTTATTGCAGATCATTTCATGAAATGTACAAAAATGTCACTTTTTGACAAAAATGGCAAGGGGTTAGCCCCTCATTTTGGCCAAAAGTCATGAATTTTCATAAAGGCTTATTTTCATATCGTTTCAACTCTTTGACCCCAGTCTATTAAAAATATGCTTATTGCAGATCATTTCATGAAATGTACAAAAATGTCACTTTTTGACAAAAATGGCAAGCGGTTAACCCCTCATTTTGGCCAAAATTCATGAATTTTCAAAAAAGCTTATTTTCATATCCTTTCATCTTGACAAGGTGTCTTTGACCCCTGTTTATTCAAATTATGCTTTTGCACATCATTTCATGAAATGTGAAAAAATGTCACTTTTTGACAAAAATGGCAAGGGGCAGTCAAGCCCCTCATTTTCGCCAAAATTCATGAATTTTCAAAAAGGCTCATTTTCATATTTTTTCATATCATTTAAACTCTTTGACCCCAGTCTATTAAAAATATGCTTATTGCAGATCATTTAATGAAATGTGAAAAAAATGTCACTTTTTGACAAAAATGGCAAGGGGTTAGCCCCTCATTTTGGCAAAAATTCATGAATTTTCAAAAAGGCTCATTTTCATAACCTTTCATAATGACAAGGTGTCTATGACCCCTGTCTATTCAAATTATGCTTTTGCAGATCATTTCATGAAATGTGAAAAAAATGTCATTTTGACAAAAATGGCAAGGGGTTAGTTAGCCCCTCATTTTGGCCAAAAGTCATGAATTTTCAAAAAGGCTTATTTTTATATCATTTCAACTCTTTAACCCGAGTCTATTTAAAATATGCTTATTGCAGATCATTTCATTAAATGTAAAAAAAATGTCACTTTTCGACAAAAATGGCAAGTGGTTAGCCCCTCATTTTGGCCAAAAGTCATGAATTTTCAAAAAGGCTTATTTTCATATTGTTTCAACTCTTTGACCCCAGTCTATTAAAAATATGCTTATTGCAGATCATTTCATGAAATGTACGAAAATGTCACTTTTTGACGAAAATGGCAAGGGGTTAGCCCCTCATTTTGGCCAAAAGTCATGAATTTTCATAAAGGCTTATTTTCATATTGTTTCAACTCTTTGACCCCAGTCTATTAAAAATATGATTATTGCAGATCATTTCATGAAATGTACAAAAATGGCAAGGGGTCAGCCCCTCATTTTGGCCAAAATTCATGAATTTTCAAAAAGGCTCATTTTCATAACCTTTCATCTTGACAAGGTGTCTATGACCCCTGTCTATTCAAATTATGCTTTTGCAGATCATTTCATGAAATGTGAAAAAAATGTCACTTTTTGACAAAAATGGCAAGGGGTTAGTTAGCCCCTCATTTTGGCCAAAAGTCATGAATTTTCAAAAAGGCTTATTTTTATATCATTTCAACTCTTTGACCCGAGTCTATTTAAAATATGCTTATTGCAGATCATTTCATAAATGTAAAAAAATGTCACTTTTTGACAAAAATGGCAAGTGGTTAGCCCCTCATTTTGGCCAAAAGTCATGAATTTTCATAAAGGCTTACTTTCATATTATTTCAACTCTTTGACCCCAGTCTATTAAAAATATGCTTATTGCAGATCATTTCATGAATTGTACAAAAATGTCACTTTTCGACAAAAATGGCAAGGGGTTAGCCCCTCATTTTGGCCAAAAGTCATGAATTTTCATAAAGGCTTATTTTCATATTGTTTCAACTCTTTGACCCCAGTCTATTAAAAATATGATTATTGCAGATCATTTCATGAAATGTACAAAAATGGCAAGGGGTTAGCCCCTTATTTTGGCCAAAATTCATGAATTTTTTAAAAAGGCTCATTTTCATAACCTTTCATCTTGACAAGGTGTTTATGACTCCAGTCTATTGAAAATAAGCTATTACAGATTATTTTATGAAATGTGAAAAAATGTCACTTTTTGACAAAAATAGCAAGGGGTTAGCCCCTCATTTTGGCCAAAAGTCATGAATTTTCATAAAGGCTTATTTTCATATTATTTCAACTCTTTGACCCCAGTCTATCAAAAATATGCTTATTGCAGATCATTTCATGAAATGTACAAAAATGTCACTTTTTGACAAAAATGGCAAGGGGTTAGCCCCTCATTTTGGCCAAAATTCATGAATTTTCAAAAAGGCTTATTTTCATATCTTTTCATATCATTTCAACTCTTTGACCCCAGTCTATTCAAAATATGATTATTGCAGATTATTTCATGAAATGTGAAAAAATGTCACTTTTTGACAAAAATGGCAAGGGGTTAGCCCCTCATTTTGGCCAAAATTCATGAATTTTCAAAAAGGCTTATTTTCATATCTTTTCATCTTGAGAAGGTGTTTATGACTCCAGTGTATTGAAAATATGCTATTGCAGATTATTTTATGAAATGTGAAAAAATGTCACTTTTTGACAAAAATGGCAAAGGACGTCCCTCATTTTGGCAAAAATTCATGAATTTTCAAAAAGGCTCATTTTCATATCTTTTCATATCATTTAAACTCTTTGACCCCAGTCTATTAAAAATACGCTTATTGCAGATCATTTCATGAAATGTACAAAAATGTCACTTTTTGACAAAAATGGCAAATGGCCCCTCAATTTGGCCAAAATTCATGAATTTTCAAAAAGGCTTATTTTCATATCTTTTCATCTTGAGAAGGTGTTTATGACTCTAGTCTATTGAAAATGTGCTATTGCAGATTATTTTATGAAATGTGAAAAAATGTCTATTCAAATTATGCTTTTGCAGATCATTTCATGAAATGTGAAAAAAATGTCACGTTTTGACAAAAATTGCAAGGGGTTAGCCCCTCATTTTGGCCAAAATTCATGAATTTTCAAAAAGGCTTTTTTTCATATTATTTCAACTCTTTGACCCCAGTCTATTAAAAATATGCTTATTGCAGATCATTTCATGAAATGTACAAAAATGTCACTTTTTGACAAAAATGGCAAGCGGTTAGCCCCTCATTTTGGCCCAAATTCATGAATTTTCATAAAGGCTTTTTTTCATATCATTTAAACTCTTTGACCCCAGTCTATTAAAAATATGCTTATTGCAGATCATTTCATGAATTGTACAAAAATGTCACTTTTTGACAAAAATGGCAAGGGGCAGTCAAGCCCCTCATTTTCGCCAAAATTCATGAATTTTCAAAAAGGCTCATTTTCATATCTTTTCATATCATTAAAACTCTTTGACCCCAGTCTATTAAAAATATGCTTATTGCAGATCATTTAATGAAATGTGAAAAAAATGTCACTTTTTGACAAAAATGGCAAGGGGTTAGCTTCTCATTTTGGCCAAAAGTCATGAATTTAAAAAAGGCTTATTTTTATATCATTTCAATTCTTTGACCCCAGTCTATTTAAAATATGCTTATTGCAGATCATTTCATGAAATGTAAAAAAAATGTCACTTTTTGACAAAAATGGCAAAAAGTTAGCCCCTCTTTTTCGCCAAATTCATGAATTTTCAAAAAGGCTTATTTTCATATCTTTTCATCTTGAGAAGGTGTTTATGACTCCAGTGTATTGAAATTATGCTATTGCAGATTATTTCATGAAATGTGAAAAAATGTCACTTTTTGACAAAAATGGCAAGGGGTTAGCCCCTCATTTTGGCAAAAATTCATGAATTTTCAAAAAGGCTCATTTTCATAACCTTTCATCTTGACAAGGTGTCTATGACCCCTGTCTATTCAAATTATGCTTTTGCAGATCATTTCATGAAATGTGAAAAAAATGTCACATTTTGACAAAAATGGCAAGGGTTAGTTAGCCCCTCATTTTGGCCAAAAGTCATGAATTTTCAAAAAGGCTTATTTTTATATCATTTCAACTCTTTGACCCGAGTCTATTTAAAATATGCTTATTGCAGATCATTTCATTAAATGTAAAAAAATGTCACTTTTCGACAAAAATGGCAAGTGGTTAGCCCCTCATTTTGGCCAAAAGTCATGAATTTTCAAAAAGGCTTATTTTCATATTGTTTCAACTCTTTGACCCCAGTCTATTAAAAATATGCTTATTGCAGATCATTTAATGAAATGTGAAAAAAATGTCACTTTTTGACAAAAATGGCAAGGGGTTAGCCCCTCATTTTGGCCAAAAGTCATGAATTTTCATAAAGGCTTATTTTCATATTGTTTCAATTCTTTGACCCCAGTCTATTAAAAATATGCTTATTGCAGATCATTTCATGAAATGTAAAAAAATGTCACTTTTTGACAAAAATGGCAAGGGGTTAGCCCCTCATTTTGGCCAAAAGACATGAATTTTCTTAAAGGCTTATTTTTTATATTATTTCAACTCTTTGACCCCAGTCTATTAAAAACATGCTTATTGCAGATCATTTCATGGAATGTGAAAATATGTCACTTTTTGACAAAAATGGCAAGGGGTTAGCCCCTCTTTTTCGCCAAAATTCATGAATTTTCAAAAAGGCTCATTTTCATAACCTTTCATAACCTAAATGTGCTATTGCAGATTATTTTATGAAATGTGAAAAAATGTCTATTCAAATTATGCTTTTGCAGATCATTTCATGAAATGTGAAAAAAATGTCACGTTTTGACAAAAATTGCAAGGGGTTAGCCCCTCATTTTGGCAAAAATTCATGAATTTTCAAAAAGGCTCTTTTTCATAACCTTTCATCTTGACAAGGTGTCTTTGACCCCTGTTTATTCAAATTATGCTTTTGCACATCATTTCATCTCATTTTGGCCAAAATTCATGAATTTTCAAAAAGGCTTTTTTTCATATTATTTCAACTCTTTGACCCCAGTCTATTAAAAATATGCTTATTGCAGATCATTTCATGAATTGTACAAAAATGTCACTTTTTGACAAAAATGGCAAGCGGTTAGCCCCTCATTTTGGCCAAAATTCATGAATTTTCAAAAAAGCTTATTTTCATATCCTTTCATCTTGACAAGGTGTCTTTGACCCCTGTTTATTCAAATTATGCTTTTGCAGATCATTTCATGAAATGTGAAAAAAGTCACTTTTTGACAAAAATGGCAAGGGGCAGTCAGGCCCCTCATTTTCGCCAAAATTCATGAATTTTCAAAAAGGCTCATTTTCATATCTTTTCATATCATTTCAACTCTTTGACCCCAGTCTATTAAAAATATGCTTATTGCAGATCATTTCATGAATTGTACAAAAATGTCACTTTTCGACAAAAATGGCAAGGGGTTAAGCCCCTCATTTTTGCCAAAATTCATGAATTTTCAAAAAGGCTTATTTTCATATCTTTTCATCTTGAGAAGGTGTTTATGACTCCAGTCTATTGAAAATATGCTATTGCAGATTATTTTATGAAATGTTAAAAAATGTCACTTTTTGACAAAAATGGCAAGGGGTTAGCCCCGCATTTTGGCCAAAATTCATGAATTTTCAAAAAGGCTTATTTTCATATTATTTCAACTCTTTGACCCCAGTCTATTAAAAATATGCTTATTGCAGATCATTTCATGAATTGTACAAAAATGTCACTTTTTGACAAAAATGGCAAGGGGTTAGCCCCTCATTTTGGCCAAAATTCATGAATTTTCAAAAAGGCTTATTTTCATATTATTTCAACTCTTTGACTCCAGTCTATTAAAAATATGCTTATTGCAGATCATTTCATGAATTGTACAAAAATGTCACTTTTCGACAAAAATGGCAAGGGGTTAGCCCCTCATTTTTGCCAAAATTCATGAATTTTCAAAAAGGCTCATTTTCATAACCTTTCATCTTGACAAGATGTTTATGACTCCAGTCTATTGAAAATATGCTATTGCAGATTATTTTATGAAATGTGAAAAAATGTCACTTTTTGACAAAAATGGCAAGGGGTTAGCCCCTCATTTTGGCAAAAATTCATGAATTTTCAAAAAGGCTCATTTTCATATCTTTTCATATTATTTCAACTCTTTGACCCCAGTCTATTAAAAATATGCTTATTGCAGATCATTTCATGAAATGTACAAAAATGTCACTTTTTGACAAAAATGGCAAGGGGTTAGCCCCTCATTTTGGCCAAAACTCATGAATTTTTAAAAAGGCTCATTTTCATAACCTTTCATCTTGACAAGGTATCATGACCCCTGTCTATTCAAATCATGCTTTTGCAATCATTTCATAAAATGTGAAAAAATGTCACTTTTGACAAAAATTGCAAGGGGTTATAGCCCCTCATTTTGGCCAAAACTCATGAATTTTAAAAAGGCTCATTTTCATAACCTTTCATCTTGACAAGGTATTATGACCCCTGTCTATTCAAATCATGCTTTTGCAGATCATTTCATGAAATGTGAAAAAATGTCACTTTTTGACAAAAATGGCAAGGGTTTAGCCCCTCATTTTGGCAAAAATTCATGAATTTTCAAAAGGCTCATTTTCATATCTTTTCATATCATTTCAACTCTGACCCCAGTCTATTAAAAATATGCTTATTGCAGATCATTTCATGAATTGTACAAAAATGTCACTTTTCGACAAAAATGGCAAGGGGTTAGCCCCTCATTTTTGCCAAAATTCATGAATTTTCAAAAAGGCTCATTTTCATAACCTTTCATCTTGACAAGATGTTTATGACTCCAGTGTATTGAAAATATGCTATTGCAGATTATTTTATGAAATGTGAAAAAATGTCACTTTTTGACAAAAATGGCAAGGGGTTAGCCCCTCATTTTGGCAAAAATTCATGAATTTTCAAAAAGGCTCATTTTCATATCTTTTCATATTATTTCAACTCTTTGACCCCAGTCTATTAAAAATATGCTTATGGCAGATCATTTCATGAAATGTACAAAAATGTCACTTTTTGACAAAAATGGCAAGGGGTTAGCCCCTCATTTTGGCCAAAACTCATGAATTTTTAAAAAGGCTCATTTTCATAACCTTTCATCTTGACAAGGTATCATGACCCCTGTCTATTCAAATCATGCTTTTGCAATCATTTCATGAAATGTGAAAAAATGTCACTTTTGACAAAAATTGCAAGGGGTTATAGCCCCTCATTTTGGCCAAAACTCATGAATTTTTAAAAAGGCTCATTTTCATAACCTTTCATCTTGACAAGGTATCATGACCCCTGTCTATTCAAATCATGCTTTTGCAGATCATTTCATGAAATGTGAAAAAATGTCACTTTTTGACAAAAATGGCAAGGGGTTATAGCCCCTCATTTTGGCCAAAAGTCATGAATTTTCAAAAAGGCTTATTTTTATATCATTTCAACTCTTTGACCCCTGTCTATTCAAATCATTCTTTTGCAGATCATTTCATGAAATGTGAAAAAATGTCACTTTTTGACAAAAATGGCAAGGGGTTATAGCCCCTCATTTTGGCCAAAAGTCATGAATTTTCAAAAAGGCTTATTTTTATATCATTTCAACTCTTTGACCCCTGTCTATTCAAATCATGCTTTTGCAGATCATTTCATGAAATGTGAAAAAATGTCACTTTTTGACAAAAATGGCAAGGGGTTATAGCCCCTCATTTTGGCCAAAAGTCATGAATTTTCAAAAAGGCTTATTTTCATATCATTTCAACTCTTTGACCCCAGTCTATTAAAAATATGATTATTGCAGATCATTTCATGAAATGTGAAAAAAATGTCACTTTTTGACAAAAATGGCAAGGGGTTAGCCCCTCATTTTGGCCAAAAGTCATGAATTTTCAAAAAGGCTTATTTTTATATCATTTCAAATCTTTGACCCCTGTCTATTCAAATCATGCTTTTGCAGATCATTTCATGAAATGTGAAAAAATGTCACTTTTTGACAAAAATGGCAAGGGGTTATAGCCCCTCATTTTGGCCAAAATTCATGAATTTTCAAAAAGGCTTATTTTCATATCTTTTCATCTTGAGAAGGTGTTTATGACTCCAGTCTATTGAAAATATGCTATTGCAGATTATTTTATGAAATGTGAAAAAATGTCACTTTTTGACAAAAATGGCAAGGGGTTAGCCCCTCATTTTGGCAAAAATTCATGAATTTTCAAAAAGGCTTATTTTCATATTATTTCAACTCTTTGACCCCAGTCTATTAAAAATATGCTTATTGCAGATCATTACATGAATTGTACAAAAATGTCACTTTTTGACAAAAATGGCAAGGGTTTAGCCCCGCATTTTGGCCAAAATTCATGAATTTTCGAAAAGGCTTATTTTCATATCTTTTCATCTTGAGAAGATGTTTATGACTCCAGTCTTTTGAAAATGTGCTATTGCAGATTATTTTATGAAATGCGAAAAAATGTCACTTTTTGACAGAAGTGGCAAGGGGTTAGCCCCTCATTTTGGCCAAAACTCATGAAATTTTAAAAAGGCTCATTTTCATAACCTTTCATCTTGACAAGGTATCATGACCCCTGTCTATTCAAATCATGCTTTTGCAGATCATTTCATGAAATGTGAAAAAATGTCACTTTTTGACAAAAATGGCAAGGGGTTATAGCCCCTCATTTTGGCCAAAAGTCATGAATTTTCAAAAAGGCTTATTTTCATATCATTTCAACTCTTTGACCCCAGTCTATTTAAAATATGATTATTGCAGATCATTTCAGAAATGTACAAAAATGGCAAGGGGTTAGCCCCTCATTTTGGCCAAAATTCATGAATTTTCAAAAAGGCTTATATTCATATCTTTTCATCTTGAGAAGGTGTTTATGACTCCAGTCTATTGAAAATATGCTATTGCAGATTATTTTATGAAATGTGAAAAAATGTCACTTTTTGACAAAAATGGCAAGGGGTTAGCCCTCATTTTGGCAAAAATTCATGAATTTTCAAAAAGGCTCATTTTCATATCTTTTCATATTATTTCAACTCTTTGACCCCAGTCTATTAAAATATGATTATTGCAGATCATTTCATGAAATGTGAAAAAATGTCACTTTTTGACAAAAATGGCAAGGGGTTATAGCCCCTCATTTTGGCCAAAACTCATGAATTTTCAAAAAGGCTTATTTTCATATCTTTTCATCTTGAGAAGATGTTTATGACTCCAGTCTTTTGAAAATATGCTATTGCAGATTATTTTATGAAATGCGAAAAAATGTCACTTTTTGACAGAAGTGGCAAGGGGTTAGCCTCTCATTTTGGCCAAAACTCATGAATTTTTAAAAAGGCTCATTTTCATAACCTTTCATCTTGACAAGGTATCATGACCCCTGTCTATTCAAATCATGCTTTTGCAGATCATTTCATTAAATGTGAAAAAATGTCACTTTTTGACAAAAATGGCAAGGGGTTATAGCCCCTCATTTTGGCCAAAAGTCATGAATTTTCAAAAAGGCTTATTTTCATATCTTTTCATCTTGAGAAGGTGTTTATGACTCCAGTCTATTGAAAATATGCTATTGCAGATTATTTTATGAAATGTGAAAAAATGTCACTTTTTGACAAAAATGGCAAGGGGTTAGCCCCTCATTTTGGCAAAAATTCATGAATTTTCAAAAAGGCTCATTTTCATATCTTTTCATATTATTTCAACTCTTTTACCCCAGTCTATTAAAAATATGCTTATTGCAGATTATTTTATGAAATGTGAAAAAATGTCACTTTTTGACAAAAATGGCAAGGGGTTAGCCCCTCATTTTGGCAAAAATTCATGAATTTTCAAAAAGGCTCATTTTCATATCTTTTCATATTATTTCAACTCTTTGACCCCAGTCTATTAAAAATATGCTTATTGCAGATCATTTCATGAAATGTACAAAAATGTCACTTTTTGACAAAAATGGCAAGGGGTTAGCCCCTCATTTTGGCCAAAACTCATGAATTTTTAAAAAGGCTCATTTTCATAACCTTTCATCTTGACAAGGTATCATGACCCCTGTCTATTCAAATCATGCTTTTGCAATCATTTCATGAAATGTGAAAAAATGTCACTTTTGACAAAAATTGCAAGGGGTTATAGCCCCTCATTTTGGCCAAAACTCATGAATTTTTAAAAAGGCTCATTTTCATAACCTTTCATCTTGACAAGGTATCATGACCCCTGTCTATTCAAATCATGCTTTTGCAGATCATTTCATGAAATGTGAAAAAATGTCACTTTTTGACAAAAATGGCAAGGGGTTATAGCCCCTCATTTTGGCCAAAAGTCATGAATTTTCAAAAAGGCTTATTTTTATATCATTTCAACTCTTTGACCCCTGTCTATTCAAATCATTCTTTTGCAGATCATTTCATGAAATGTGAAAAAATGTCAATTTTTGACAAAAATGGCAAGGGGTTATAGCCCCTCATTTTGGCCAAAAGTCATGAATTTTCAAAAAGGCTTATTTTTATATCATTTCAACTCTTTGACCCCTGTCTATTCAAATCATGCTTTTGCAGATCATTTCATGAAATGTGAAAAAATGTCACTTTTTGACAAAAATGGCAAGGGGTTATAGCCCCTCATTTTGGCCAAAAGTCATGAATTTTCAAAAAGGCTTATTTTCATATCATTTCAACTCTTTGACCCCAGTCTATTAAAAATATGATTATTGCAGATCATTTCAAGAAATGTGAAAAAAATGTCACTTTTTGACAAAAATGGCAAGGGGTTAGCCCCTCATTTTGGCCAAAAGTCATGAATTTTCAAAAAGGCTTATTTTTATATCATTTCAAATCTTTGACCCCTGTCTATTCAAATCATGCTTTTGCAGATCATTTCATGAAATGTGAAAAAATGTCACTTTTTGACAAAAATGGCAAGGGGTTATAGCCCCTCATTTTGGCCAAAATTCATGAATTTTCAAAAAGGCTTATTTTCATATCTTTTCATCTTGAGAAGGTGTTTATGACTCCAGTCTATTGAAAATATGCTATTGCAGATTATTTTATGAAATGTGAAAAAAATGTCACTTTTTGACAAAAATGGCAAGGGGTTAGCCTCTCATTTTGGCAAAAATTCATGAATTTTCAAAAAGGCTTATTTTCATATTATTTCAACTCTTTGACCCCAGTCTATTAAAAATATGCTTATTGCAGATCATTACATGAATTGTACAAAAATGTCACTTTTTGACAAAAATGGCAAGGGTTTAGCCCCGCATTTTGGCCAAAATTCATGAATTTTCGAAAAGGCTTATTTTCATATCTTTTCATCTTGAGAAGATGTTTATGACTCCAGTCTTTTGAAAATGTGCTATTGCAGATTATTTTATGAAATGCGAAAAAATGTCACTTTTTGACAGAAGTGGCAAGGGGTTAGCCCCTCATTTTGGCCAAAACTCATGAAATTTTAAAAAGGCTCATTTTCATAACCTTTCATCTTGACAAGGTATCATGACCCCTGTCTATTCAAATCATGCTTTTGCAGATCATTTCATGAAATGTGAAAAAATGTCACTTTTTGACAAAAATGGCAAGGGGTTATAGCCCCTCATTTTGGCCAAAAGTCATGAATTTTCAAAAAGGCTTATTTTCATATCATTTCAACTCTTTGACCCCAGTCTATTTAAAATATGATTATTGCAGATCATTTCAGAAATGTACAAAAATGGCAAGGGGTTAGCCCCTCATTTTGGCCAAAATTCATGAATTTTCAAAAAGGCTTATATTCATATCTTTTCATCTTGAGAAGGTGTTTATGACTCCAGTCTATTGAAAATATGCTATTGCAGATTATTTTATGAAATGTGAAAAAATGTCACTTTTTGACAAAAATGGCAAGGGGTTAGCCCCTCATTTTGGCAAAAATTCATGAATTTTCAAAAAGGCTCATTTTCATATCTTTTCATATTATTTCAACTCTTTGACCCCAGTCTATTAAAAATATGATTATTGCAGATCATTTCATGAAATGTGAAAAAATGTCACTTTTTGACAAAAATGGCAAGGGGTTATAGCCCCTCATTTTGGCCAAAACTCATGAATTTTCAAAAAGGCTTATTTTCATATCTTTTCATCTTGAGAAGATGTTTATGACTCCAGTCTTTTGAAAATATGCTATTGCAGATTATTTTATGAAATGCGAAAAAATGTCACTTTTTGACAGAAGTGGCAAGGGGTTAGCCTCTCATTTTGGCCAAAACTCATGAATTTTTAAAAAGGCTCATTTTCATAACCTTTCATCTTGACAAGGTATCATGACCCCTGTCTATTCAAATCATGCTTTTGCAGATCATTTCATTAAATGTGAAAAAATGTCACTTTTTGACAAAAATGGCAAGGGGTTATAGCCCCTCATTTTGGCCAAAAGTCTTGAATTTTCAAAAAGGCTTATTTTCATATCTTTTCATCTTGAGAAGGTGTTTATGACTCCAGTCTATTGAAAATATGCTATTGCAGATTATTTTATGAAATGTGAAAAAATGTCACTTTTTGACAAAAATGGCAAGGGGTTAGCCCCTCATTTTGGCAAAAATTCATGAATTTTCAAAAAGGCTCATTTTCATATCTTTTCATATTATTTCAACTCTTTTACCCCAGTCTATTAAAAATATGCTTATTGCAGATCATTTCATGAATTGTACAAAACTCTCACTTTTTGACAAAAATGGCAAGGGGTTAGCCCCGCATTTTGGCCAAAATTCATGAATTTTCAAAAAGGCTTATTTTCATATCTTTTCATCTTGAGAAGATGTTTATGACTCCAGTCTTTTGAAAATGTGCTATTGCAGATTATTTTATGAAATGCGAAAAAATGTCACTTTTTGACAGAAGTGGCAAGGGGTTAGCCCCTCATTTTGGCCAAAACTCATGAAATTTTAAAAAGGCTCATTTTCATAACCTTTCATCTTGACAAGGTATCATGACCCCTGTCTATTCAAATCATGCTTTTGCAGATCATTTCATGAAATGTGAAAAAATGTCACTTTTTGACAAAAATGGCAAGGGGTTATAGCCCCTCATTTTGGCCAAAAGTCATGAATTTTCAAAAAGGCTTATTTTCATATCATTTCAACTCTTTGACCCCAGTCTATTTAAAATATGATTATTGCAGATCATTTCAGAAATGTACAAAAATGGCAAGGGGTTAGCCCCTCATTTTGGCCAAAATTCATGAATTTTCAAAAAGGCTTATTTTCATATCTTTTCATCTTGAGAAGGTGTTTATGACTCCAGTCTATTGAAAATATGCTATTGCAGATTATTTTATGAAATGTGAAAAAATGTCACTTTTTGACAAAAATGGCAAGGGGTTAGCCCCTCATTTTGGCAAAAATTCATGAATTTTCAAAAAGGCTCATTTTCATATCTTTTCATATTATTTCAACTCTTTGACCCCAGTCTATTAAAAATATGATTATTGCAGATCATTTCATGAAATGTGAAAAAATGTCACTTTTTGACAAAAATGGCAAGGGGTTATAGCCCCTCATTTTGGCCAAAACTCATGAATTTTCAAAAAGGCTTATTTTCATATCTTTTCATCTTGAGAAGATGTTTATGACTCCAGTCTTTTGAAAATATGCTATTGCAGATTATTTTATGAAATGCGAAAAATGTCACTTTTTGACAGAAGTGGCAAGGGGTTAGCCCCTCATTTTGGCCAAAACTCATGAACTTTTAAAAAGGCTCATTTTCATAACCTTTCATCTTGACAAGGTATCATGACCCCTGTCTATTCAAATCATGCTTTTGCAGATCATTTCATGAAATGTGAAAAAATGTCACTTTTTGACAAAAATGGCAAGGGGTTATAGCCCCTCATTTTGGCCAAAAGTCATGAATTTTCAAAAAGGCTTATTTTCATATCATTTCAACTCTTTGACCCCAGTCTATTTAAAATATGATTATTGCAGATCATTTCAGATATGTACAAAAATGGCAAGGGGTTAGCCCCTCATTTTGGCCAAAATTCATGAATTTTCAAAAAGGCTTATTTTCATATCTTTTCATCTTGAAAAGGTGTTTATGACTCCAGTCTATTGAAAATATGCTATTGCAGATTATTTTATGAAATGTGAAAAAATGTCACTTTTTGACAAAAATGGCAAGGGGTTAGCCCCTCATTTTGGCAAAAATTCATGAATTTTCAAAAAGGCTCATTTTCATATCTTTTCATATCATTTCAACTCTTTGACCCCAGTCTATTAAAAATATGTTTATTGCAGATCATTTCATGAAATGTACAAAAATGTCACTTTTTGACAAAAATGGCAAGGGGTTATAGCCCCTCATTTTGGCCAAAAGTCATGAATTTTCAAAAAGGCTTATTTTCATATCATTTCAACTCTTTGACCCCAGTCTATTAAAAATATGATTATTGCAGATCATTTCAAGAAATGTGAAAAAAATGTCACTTTTTGACAAAAATGGCAAGGGGTTAGCCCCTCATTTTGGCCAAAAGTCATGAATTTTCAAAAAGGCTTATTTTTATATCATTTCAAATCTTTGACCCCTGTCTATTCAAATCATGCTTTTGCAGATCATTTCATGAAATGTGAAAAAATGTCACTTTTTGACAAAAATGGCAAGGGGTTATAGCCCCTCATTTTGGCCAAAATCCATGAATTTTCAAAAAGGCTTATTTTCATATCTTTTCATCTTGAGAAGGTGTTTATGACTCCAGTCTATTGAAAATATGCTATTGCAGATTATTTTATGAAATGTGAAAAAAATGTCACTTTTTGACAAAAATGGCAAGGGGTTAGCCCCTCATTTTGGCAAAAATTCATGAATTTTCAAAAAGGCTTATTTTCATATTATTTCAACTCTTTGACCCCAGTCTATTAAAAATATGCTTATTGCAGATCATTACATAAATTGTACAAAAATGTCACTTTTTGACAAAAATGGCAAGGGTTTAGCCCCGCATTTTGGCCAAAATTCATGAATTTTCGAAAAGGCTTATTTTCATATCTTTTCATCTTGAGAAGATGTTTATGACTCCAGTCTTTTGAAAATGTGCTATTGCAGATTATTTTATGAAATGCGAAAAAATGTCACTTTTTGACAGAAGTGGCAAGGGGTTAGCCCCTCATTTTGGCCAAAACTCATGAAATTTTAAAAAGGCTCATTTTCATAACCTTTCATCTTGACAAGGTATCATGACCCCTGTCTATTCAAATCATGCTTTTGCAGATCATTTCATGAAATGTGAAAAAATGTCACTTTTTGACAAAAATGGCAAGGGGTTATAGCCCCTCATTTTGGCCAAAAGTCATGAATTTTCAAAAAGGCTTATTTTCATATCATTTCAACTCTTTGACCCCAGTCTATTTAAAATATGATTATTGCAGATCATTTCAGAAATGTACAAAAATGGCAAGGGGTTAGCCCCTCATTTTGGCCAAAATTCATGAATTTTCAAAAAGGCTTATTTTCATATCTTTTCATCTTGAGAAGGTGTTTATGACTCCAGTCTATTGAAAATATGCTATTGCAGATTATTTTATGAAATGCGAAAAAATGTCACTTTTTGACAGAAGTGGCAAGGGGTTAGCCTCTCATTTTGGCCAAAACTCATGAATTTTTAAAAAGGCTCATTTTCATAACCTTTCATCTTGACAAGGTATCATGACCCCTGTCTATTCAAATCATGCTTTTGCAGATCATTTCATTAAATGTGAAAAAATGTCACTTTTTGACAAAAATGGCAAGGGGTTATAGCCCCTCATTTTGGCCAAAAGTCATGAATTTTCAAAAAGGCTTATTTTTATATCATTTCAAATCTTTGACCCCTGTCTATTCAAATCATGCTTTTGCAGATCATTTCATGAAATGTGAAAAAATGTCACTTTTTGACAAAAATGGCAAGGGGTTATAGCCCCTCATTTTGGCCAAAAGTCATGAATTTTCAAAAAGGCTTATTTTCATATCATTTCAACTCTTTGACCCCAGTCTATTTAAAATATGATTATTGCAGATCATTTCAGAAATGTACAAAAATGGCAAGGGGTTAGCCCCTCATTTTGGCCAAAATTCATGAATTTTCAAAAAGGCTTATTTTCATATCTTTTCATCTTGAGAAGGTGTTTATGACTCCAGTCTATTGAAAATATGCTATTGCAGATTATTTTATGAAATGCGAAAAAATGTCACTTTTTGACAGAAGTGGCAAGGGGTTAGCCTCTCATTTTGGCCAAAACTCATGAATTTTTAAAAAGGCTCATTTTCATAACCTTTCATCTTGACAAGGTATCATGACCCCTGTCTATTCAAATCATGCTTTTGCAGATCATTTCATTAAATGTGAAAAAATGTCACTTTTTGACAAAAATGGCAAGGGGTTATAGCCCCTCATTTTGGCCAAAAGTCATGAATTTTCAAAAAGGCTTATTTTTATATCATTTCAAATCTTTGACCCCTGTCTATTCAAATCATGCTTTTGCAGATCATTTCATGAAATGTGAAAAAATGTCACTTTTTGACAAAAATGGCAAGGGGTTATAGCCCCTCATTTTGGCCAAAATTCATGAATTTTCAAAAAGGCTTATTTTCATATCTTTTCATCTTGAGAAGGTGTTTATGACTCCAGTCTATTGAAAATATGCTATTGCAGATTATTTTATGAAATGTGAAAAAAATGTCACTTTTTGACAAAAATGGCAAGGGGTTAGCCTCTCATTTTGGCAAAAATTCATGAATTTTCAAAAAGGCTTATTTTCATATTATTTCAACTCTTTGACCCCAGTCTATTAAAAATATGCTTATTGCAGATCATTACATGAATTGTACAAAAATGTCACTTTTTGACAAAAATGGCAAGGGTTTAGCCCCGCATTTTGGCCAAAATTCATGAATTTTCGAAAAGGCTTATTTTCATATCTTTTCATCTTGAGAAGATGTTTATGACTCCAGTCTTTTGAAAATGTGCTATTGCAGATTATTTTATGAAATGCGAAAAAATGTCACTTTTTGACAGAAGTGGCAAGGGGTTAGCCCCTCATTTTGGCCAAAACTCATGAAATTTTAAAAAGGCTCATTTTCATAACCTTTCATCTTGACAAGGTATCATGACCCCTGTCTATTCAAATCATGCTTTTGCAGATCATTTCATGAAATGTGAAAAAATGTCACTTTTTGACAAAAATGGCAAGGGGTTATAGCCCCTCATTTTGGCCAAAAGTCATGAATTTTCAAAAAGGCTTATTTTCATATCATTTCAACTCTTTGACCCCAGTCTATTTAAAATATGATTATTGCAGATCATTTCAGAAATGTACAAAAATGGCAAGGGGTTAGCCCCTCATTTTGGCCAAAATTCATGAATTTTCAAAAAGGCTTATATTCATATCTTTTCATCTTGAGAAGGTGTTTATGACTCCAGTCTATTGAAAATATGCTATTGCAGATTATTTTATGAAATGTGAAAAAATGTCACTTTTTGACAAAAATGGCAAGGGGTTAGCCCCTCATTTTGGCAAAAATTCATGAATTTTCAAAAAGGCTCATTTTCATATCTTTTCATATTATTTCAACTCTTTGACCCCAGTCTATTAAAAATATGATTATTGCAGATCATTTCATGAAATGTGAAAAAATGTCACTTTTTGACAAAAATGGCAAGGGGTTATAGCCCCTCATTTTGGCCAAAACTCATGAATTTTCAAAAAGGCTTATTTTCATATCTTTTCATCTTGAGAAGATGTTTATGACTCCAGTCTTTTGAAAATATGCTATTGCAGATTATTTTATGAAATGCGAAAAAATGTCACTTTTTGACAGAAGTGGCAAGGGGTTAGCCTCTCATTTTGGCCAAAACTCATGAATTTTTAAAAAGGCTCATTTTCATAACCTTTCATCTTGACAAGGTATCATGACCCCTGTCTATTCAAATCATGCTTTTGCAGATCATTTCATTAAATGTGAAAAAATGTCACTTTTTGACAAAAATGGCAAGGGGTTATAGCCCCTCATTTTGGCCAAAAGTCTTGAATTTTCAAAAAGGCTTATTTTCATATCTTTTCATATTGAGAAGGTGTTTATGACTCCAGTCTATTGAAAATATGCTATTGCAGATTATTTTATGAAATGTGAAAAAATGTCACTTTTTGACAAAAATGGCAAGGGGTTAGCCCCTCATTTTGGCAAAAATTCATGAATTTTCAAAAAGGCTCATTTTCATATCTTTTCATATTATTTCAACTCTTTGACCCCAGTCTATTAAAAATATGCTTATTGCAGATCATTTCATGAATTGTACAAAACTCTCACTTTTTGACAAAAATGGCAAGGGGTTAGCCCCGCATTTTGGCCAAAATTCATGAATTTTCAAAAAGGCTTATTTTCATATCTTTTCATCTTGAGAAGATGTTTATGACTCCAGTCTTTTGAAAATGTGCTATTGCAGATTATTTTATGAAATGCGAAAAAATGTCACTTTTTGACAGAAGTGGCAAGGGGTTAGCCCCTCATTTTGGCCAAAACTCATGAAATTTTAAAAAGGCTCATTTTCATAACCTTTCATCTTGACAAGGTATCATGACCCCTGTCTATTCAAATCATGCTTTTGCAGATCATTTCATGAAATGTGAAAAAATGTCACTTTTTGACAAAAATGGCAAGGGGTTATAGCCCCTCATTTTGGCCAAAAGTCATGAATTTTCAAAAAGGCTTATTTTCATATCATTTCAACTCTTTGACCCCAGTCTATTTAAAATATGATTATTGCAGATCATTTCAGAAATGTACAAAAATGGCAAGGGGTTAGCCCCTCATTTTGGCCAAAATTCATGAATTTTCAAAAAGGCTTATTTTCATATCTTTTCATCTTGAGAAGGTGTTTATGACTCCAGTCTATTGAAAATATGCTATTGCAGATTATTTTATGAAATGTGAAAAAATGTCACTTTTTGACAAAAATGGCAAGGGGTTAGCCCCTCATTTTGGCAAAAATTCATGAATTTTCAAAAAGGCTCATTTTCATATCTTTTCATATTATTTCAACTCTTTGACCCCAGTCTATTAAAAATATGATTATTGCAGATCATTTCATGAAATGTGAAAAAATGTCACTTTTTGACAAAAATGGCAAGGGGTTATAGCCCCTCATTTTGGCCAAAACTCATGAATTTTCAAAAAGGCTTATTTTCATATCTTTTCATCTTGAGAAGATGTTTATGACTCCAGTCTTTTGAAAATATGCTATTGCAGATTATTTTATGAAATGCGAAAAATGTCACTTTTTGACAGAAGTGGCAAGGGGTTAGCCCCTCATTTTGGCCAAAACTCATGAACTTTTAAAAAGGCTCATTTTCATAACCTTTCATCTTGACAAGGTATCATGACCCCTGTCTATTCAAATCATGCTTTTGCAGATCATTTCATGAAATGTGAAAAAATGTCACTTTTTGACAAAAATGGCAAGGGGTTATAGCCCCTCATTTTGGCCAAAAGTCATGAATTTTCAAAAAGGCTTATTTTCATATCATTTCAACTCTTTGACCCCAGTCTATTTAAAATATGATTATTGCAGATCATTTCAGATATGTACAAAAATGGCAAGGGGTTAGCCCCTCATTTTGGCCAAAATTCATGAATTTTCAAAAAGGCTTATTTTCATATCTTTTCATCTTGAAAAGGTGTTTATGACTCCAGTCTATTGAAAATATGCTATTGCAGATTATTTTATGAAATGTGAAAAAATGTCACTTTTTGACAAAAATGGCAAGGGGTTAGCCCCTCATTTTGGCAAAAATTCATGAATTTTCAAAAAGGCTCATTTTCATATCTTTTCATATCATTTCAACTCTTTGACCCCAGTCTATTAAAAATATGTTTATTGCAGATCATTTCATGAAATGTACAAAAATGTCACTTTTTGACAAAAATGGCAAGGGGTTATAGCCCCTCATTTTGGCCAAAAGTCATGAATTTTCAAAAAGGCTTATTTTCATATCATTTCAACTCTTTGACCCCAGTCTATTAAAAATATGATTATTGCAGATCATTTCAAGAAATGTGAAAAAAATGTCACTTTTTGACAAAAATGGCAAGGGGTTAGCCCCTCATTTTGGCCAAAAGTCATGAATTTTCAAAAAGGCTTATTTTTATATCATTTCAAATCTTTGACCCCTGTCTATTCAAATCATGCTTTTGCAGATCATTTCATGAAATGTGAAAAAATGTCACTTTTTGACAAAAATGGCAAGGGGTTATAGCCCCTCATTTTGGCCAAAATCCATGAATTTTCAAAAAGGCTTATTTTCATATCTTTTCATCTTGAGAAGGTGTTTATGACTCCAGTCTATTGAAAATATGCTATTGCAGATTATTTTATGAAATGTGAAAAAAATGTCACTTTTTGACAAAAATGGCAAGGGGTTAGCCCCTCATTTTGGCAAAAATTCATGAATTTTCAAAAAGGCTTATTTTCATATTATTTCAACTCTTTGACCCCAGTCTATTAAAAATATGCTTATTGCAGATCATTACATAAATTGTACAAAAATGTCACTTTTTGACAAAAATGGCAAGGGTTTAGCCCCGCATTTTGGCCAAAATTCATGAATTTTCGAAAAGGCTTATTTTCATATCTTTTCATCTTGAGAAGATGTTTATGACTCCAGTCTTTTGAAAATGTGCTATTGCAGATTATTTTATGAAATGCGAAAAAATGTCACTTTTTGACAGAAGTGGCAAGGGGTTAGCCCCTCATTTTGGCCAAAACTCATGAAATTTTAAAAAGGCTCATTTTCATAACCTTTCATCTTGACAAGGTATCATGACCCCTGTCTATTCAAATCATGCTTTTGCAGATCATTTCATGAAATGTGAAAAAATGTCACTTTTTGACAAAAATGGCAAGGGGTTATAGCCCCTCATTTTGGCCAAAAGTCATGAATTTTCAAAAAGGCTTATTTTCATATCATTTCAACTCTTTGACCCCAGTCTATTTAAAATATGATTATTGCAGATCATTTCAGAAATGTACAAAAATGGCAAGGGGTTAGCCCCTCATTTTGGCCAAAATTCATGAATTTTCAAAAAGGCTTATTTTCATATCTTTTCATCTTGAGAAGGTGTTTATGACTCCAGTCTATTGAAAATATGCTATTGCAGATTATTTTATGAAATGCGAAAAAATGTCACTTTTTGACAGAAGTGGCAAGGGGTTAGCCTCTCATTTTGGCCAAAACTCATGAATTTTTAAAAAGGCTCATTTTCATAACCTTTCATCTTGACAAGGTATCATGACCCCTGTCTATTCAAATCATGCTTTTGCAGATCATTTCATTAAATGTGAAAAAATGTCACTTTTTGACAAAAATGGCAAGGGGTTATAGCCCCTCATTTTGGCCAAAAGTCTTGAATTTTCAAAAAGGCTTATTTTCATATCTTTTCATCTTGAGAAGGTGTTTATGACTCCAGTCTATTGAAAATATGCTATTGCAGATTATTTTATGAAATGTGAAAAAATGTCACTTTTTGACAAAAATGGCAAGGGGTTAGCCCCTCATTTTGGCAAAAATTCATGAATTTTCAAAAAGGCTCATTTTCATATCTTTTCATATTATTTCAACTCTTTGACCCCAGTCTATTAAAAATATGCTTATTGCAGATCATTTCATGAATTGTACAAAACTGTCACTTTTTGACAAAAATGGCAAGGGGTTAGCCCCGCATTTTGGCCAAAATTCATGAATTTTCAAAAAGGCTTATTTTCATATCTTTTCATCTTGAGAAGATGTTTATGACTCCAGTCTTTTGAAAATGTGCTATTGCAGATTATTTTATGAAATGCGAAAAAATGTCACTTTTTGACAGAAGTGGCAAGGGGTTAGCCCCTCATTTTGGCCAAAACTCATGAAATTTTAAAAAGGCTCATTTTCAAAACCTTTCATCTTGACAAGGTATCATGACCCCTGTCTATTCAAATCATGCTTTTGCAGATCATTTCATGAAATGTGAAAAAATGTCACTTTTTGACAAAAATGGCAAGGGGTTATAGCCCCTCATTTTGGCCAAAAGTCATGAATTTTCAAAAAGGCTTATTTTCATATCATTTCAACTCTTTGACCCCAGTCTATTTAAAATATGATTATTGCAGATCATTTCAGAAATGTACAAAAATGGCAAGGGGTTAGCCCCTCATTTTGGCCAAAATTCATGAATTTTCAAAAAGGCTTATTTTCATATCTTTTCATCTTGAGAAGGTGTTTATGACTCCAGTCTATTGAAAATATGCTATTGCAGATTATTTTATGAAATGCGAAAAAATGTCACTTTTTGACAGAAGTGGCAAGGGGTTAGCCTCTCATTTTGGCCAAAACTCATGAATTTTTAAAAAGGCTCATTTTCATAACCTTTCATCTTGACAAGGTATCATGACCCCTGTCTATTCAAATCATGCTTTTGCAGATCATTTCATTAAATGTGAAAAAATGTCACTTTTTGACAAAAATGGCAAGGGGTTATAGCCCCTCATTTTGGCCAAAAGTCATGAATTTTCAAAAAGGCTTATTTTCATATCTTTTCATCTTGAGAAGGTGTTTATGACTCCAGTCTATTGAAAATATGCTATTGCAGATTATTTTATGAAATGTGAAAAAATGTCACTTTTTGACAAAAATGGCAAGGGGTTAGCCCCTCAATTTGGCCAAAAGTCATGAATTTTCATAAAGGCTTATTTTCATATTATTTCAACTCTTTGACCCCAGTCTATTAAAAATATGCTTATTGCAGATCATTTCATGAATTGTACAAAACTGTCACTTTTTGACAAAAATGGCAAGGGGTTAGCCCCGCATTTTGGCCAAAATTCATGAATTTTCAAAAAGGCTTATTTTCATATCTTTTCATCTTGAGAAGATGTTTATGACTCCAGTCTTTTGAAAATGTGCTATTGCAGATTATTTTATGAAATGCGAAAAAATGTCACTTTTTGACAGAAGTGGCAAGGGGTTAGCCCCTCATTTTGGCCAAAACTCATGAAATTTTAAAAAGGCTCATTTTCATAACCTTTCATCTTGACAAGGTATCATGACCCCTGTCTATTCAAATCATGCTTTTGCAGATCATTTCATGAAATGTGAAAAAATGTCACTTTTTGACAAAAATGGCTAGGGGTTATAGCCCCTCATTTTGGTCAAAAGTCATGAATTTTCAAAAAGGCTTATTTTCATATCATTTCAACTCTTTGACCCCAGTCTATTTAAAATATGATTATTGCAGATCATTTCAGAAATGTACAAAAATGGCAAGGGGTTAGCCCCTCATTTTGGCCAAAATTCATGAATTTTCAAAAAGGCTTATTTTCATATCTTTTCATCTTGAGAAGGTGTTTATGACTCCAGTCTATTGAAAATATGCTATTGCAGATTATTTTATGAAATGTGAAAAAATGTCACTTTTTGACAAAAATGGCAAGGGGTTAGCCCCTCATTTTGGCAAAAATTCATGAATTTTCAAAAAGGCTCATTTTCATATCTTTTCATATTATTTCAACTCTTTGACCCCAGTCTATTAAAAATATGATTATTGCAGATCATTTCATGAAATGTGAAAAAATGTCACTTTTTGACAAAAATGGCAAGGGGTTATAGCCCCTCATTTTGGCCAAAACTCATGAATTTTCAAAAAGGCTTATTTTCATATCTTTTCATCTTGAGAAGATGTTTATGACTCCAGTCTTTTGAAAATATGCTATTGCAGATTATTCTATGAAATGCGAAAAATGTCACTTTTTGACAGAAGTGGCAAGGGGTTAGCCTCTCATTTTGGCCAAAACTCATGAACTTTTAAAAAGGCTCATTTTCATAACCTTTCATCTTGACAAGGTATCATGACCCCTGTCTATTCAAATCATGCTTTTGCAGATCATTTCATGAAATGTGAAAAAATGTCACTTTTTGACAAAAATGGCAAGGGGTTATAGCCCCTCATTTTGGCCAAAAGTCATGAATTTTCAAAAAGGCTTATTTTCATATCATTTCAACTCTTTGACCCCAGTCTATTTAAAATATGATTATTGCAGATCATTTCAGATATGTACAAAAATGGCAAGGGGTTAGCCCCTCATTTTGGCCAAAACTCATGAATTTTTAAAAAGGCTCATTTTCATAACCTTTCATCTTGACAAGGTATCATGACCCCTGTCTATTCAAATCATGCTTTTGCAGATCATTTCATTAAATGTGAAAAAATGTCACTTTTTGACAAAAATGGCAAGGGGTTAGCCCCTCAATTTGGCCAAAATTCATGAATTTTTAAAAAGGCTCATTTTCATAACCTTTCATCTTGACAAGGTATCATGACCCCTGTCTATTCAAATCATGCTTTTGCAGATCATTTCATTAAATGTGAAAAAATGTCACTTTTTGACAAAAATGGCAAGGGGTTAGCCCCTCAATTTGGCCAAAATTCATGAATTTTCAAAAACGCTTTTTTTCATATTATTTCAACTCTTTGACTCCAGTCTATTAAAAATATGCTTATTGCAGATCATTTCATGAAATGTACAAAAATGTCACTTTTTGACAAAAATGGCAAGGGGTTAGCCCCTCATTTTGGCCAAAATTCATGAATTTTCAAAAAGGCTCATTTTCATAACCTTTCATCTTGACAAGGTGTTTATTACTCCAGTGTATTGAAAATATGCTATTGCAGATTATTTTATGAAATGTGAAAAAATGTCACTTTTTGACAAAATTGGCAAGGGGTTAGCCCCTCATTTTGGCAAAAATTCATGAATTTTCAAAAATGCTCTTTTTCATATCTTTTCATATCATTTCAACTCTTTGACCCCAGTCTATTAAAAATACGCTTATTGCAGATCATTTCATGAAATGTACAAAAATGTCACTTTTTGACAAAAATGGCAAGGGGTTAGTTAGCCCCTCAATTTGGCCAAAATTCATGAATTTTGAAAAAGGCTTATTTTCATATCTTTTCATCTTGAGAAGGTGTTTATGACTCTAGTCTATTGAAAATGTGCTATTGCAGATTGTTTTATGAAATGTGAAAAAATGTCTATTCAAATTATGCTTTTGCAGATCATTTCATGAAATGTGAAAAAAATGTCACGTTTTGACAAAAATTGCAAGGGGTTAGCCCCTCATTTTGGCCAAAAGTCATGAATTTTCATGAAGGCTTATTTTCATATTATTTCAACTCTTTGACCCCAGTCTATTAAAAATATGCTTATTGCAGATCATTTCATGAAATGTACAAAAATGTCACTTTTTGACAAAAATGGCAAGGGGTTAGCCCCTCATTTTGGCCAAAATTCATGAATTTTCAAAAAGGCTTATTTTCATATCTTTTCATCTTGAGAAGGTGTTTATGACTCCAGTCTATTGAAAATATGTTATTGCAGATTATTTTATGAAATGTGAAAAAATGTCACTTTTTGACAAAAATGGCAAGGGGTTAGCCCCTCATTTTGGCCAAAAGTCTTGAATTTTCATAAAGGCTTATTTTCATATTATTTCAACTCTTTGACCCCAGTCTATTAAAAATACGCTTATTGCAGATCATTTCATGAAATGTACAAAAATGTCACTTTTTGACAAAATTGGCAAGGGGTTAGCCCCTCAATTTGGCCAAAATTAATGAATTTTCAAAAAGGCTTATTTTCATATCTTTTCATCTTGAGAAGGTGTTTATGACTCTAGTCTATTGAAAATGTGCTATTGCAGATTGTTTTATGAAATGTGAAAAAATGTCACTTTTTGACAAAAATGGCAAGGGGTTAGCCCCTCATTTTGGCAAAAATTCATGAATTTTCAAAAATGCTCTTTTTCATATCTTTTCATATCATTTCAACTCTTTGACCCCAGTCTATTAAAAATACGCTTATTGCAGATCATTTCATGAAATGTACAAAAATGTCACTTTTTGACAAAAATGGCAAGGGGTTAGCCCCTCAATTTGGCCAAAATTCATGAATTTTCAAAAAGGCTTATTTTCATATCTTTTCATCTTGAGAAGGTGTTTATGACTCTAGTCTATTGAAAATGTGCTATTGCAGATTGTTTTATGAAATGTGAAAAAATGTCTATTAAAAATACGCTTATTGCAGATCATTTCATGAAATGTACAAAAATGTCACTTTTTGACAAAAATGGCAAGGGGTTAGCCCCTCATTTTGACCAAAAGTCATGAATTTTCATAAAGGCTTATTTTCATATTATTTCAACTCTTTGACCCCAGTCTATTAAAAATATGCTTATTGCAGATCATTTCATGAAATGTACAAAAATGTCACTTTTTGACAAAAATGGCAAGGGGTTAGCCCCTCAATTTGGCCAAAATTCATGAATTTTCAAAAACGCTTTTTTTCATATCTTTTCATCTTGAAAAGGTGTTTATGACTCCAGTCTATTGAAAATATGCTATTGCAGATTATTTTATGAAATGTGAAAAAATGTCACTTTTTGACAAAAATGGCAAGGGGTTAGCCCCTCATTTTGGCCAAAAGTCATGAATTTTCATAAAGGCTTATTTTCATATTATTTCAACTCTTTGACCCCAGTCTATTAAAAATATGCTTATTGCAGATCATTTCATGAAATGTACAAAAATGTCACTTTTTGACAAAAATGGCAAGGGGTTAGCCCCTCAATTTGGCCAAAATTCATGAATTTTCAAAAACGCTTTTTTTCATATTATTTCAACTCTTTGACTCCAGTCTATTAAAAATATGCTTATTGCAGATCATTTCATGAAATGTACAAAAATGGCACTTTTTGACAAAAATGGCAAGGGGTTAGCCCCTCATTTTGGCCAAAATTCATGAATTTTCAAAAAGGCTCATTTTCATAACCTTTCATCTTGACAAGGTGTTTATGACTCCAGTGTATTGAAAATATGCTATTGCAGATTATTTTATGAAATGTGAAAAAATGTCACTTTTTGACAAAAATGGCAAGGGGTTAGCCCCTCATTTTGGCCAAAAGTCATGAATTTTCATAAAGGCTTATTTTCATATTATTTCAACTCTTTGACCCCAGTCTATTAAAAATATGCTTATTGCAGATCATTTCATGAAATGTACAAAAATGTCACTTTTTGACAAAAATAGCAAGGGGTTAGCCCCTCATTTTGGCCAAAATTCATGAATTTTCAAAAAGGCTTATTGTCATATCTTTTCATCTTGAGAAGGTGTTTATGACTCCAGTCTATTGAAAATATGCTATTGCAGATTATTTTATGAAATGTGAAAAAATGTCACTTTTTGACAAAAATGGCAAGGGGTTAGCCCCTCATTTTGGCCAAAAGTCATGAATTTTCATAAAGGCTTATTTTCATATTATTTCAACTCTTTGACCCCAGTCTATTAAAAATATGCTTATTGCAGATCATTTCATGAAATGTACAAAAATGTCACTTTTTGACAAAAATGGCAAGGGGTTAGCCCCTCAATTTGGCCAAAATTCATGAATTTTCAAAAACGCTTTGTTTCACATTATTTCAACTCTTTGACTCCAGTCTATTAAAAATATGCTTATTGCAGATCATTTCATGAAATGTACAAAAATGGCACTTTTTGACAAAAATGGCAAGGGGTTAGCCCCTCATTTTGGCCAAAATTCATGAATTTTCAAAAAGGCTCATTTTCATAACCTTTCATCTTGACAAGGTGTTTATGACTCCAGTGTATTGAAAATATGCTATTGCAGATTATTTTATGAAATGTGAAAAAATGTCACTTTTTGACAAAAATGGCAAGGGGTTAGCCCCTCATTTTGGCAAAAATTCATGAATTTTCAAAAAGGCTCTTTTTCATATCTTTTCATATCATTTCAACTCTTTGACCCCAGTCTATTAAAAATACGCTTATTGCAGATCATTTCATGAAATGTACAAAAATGTCACTTTTTGACAAAAATGGCAAGGGGTTAGCCCCTCAATTTGGCCAAAATTCATGAATTTTGAAAAAGGCTTATTTTCATATCTTTTCATCTTGAGAAGGTGTTAATGACTCTAGTCTATTGAAAATGTGCTATTGCAGATTATTTTAAGAAATGTGAAAAAATGTCTATTCAAATTATGCTTATGCAGATCATTTCATGAAATGTGAAAAAAATGTCACGTTTTGACAAAAATTGCAAGAGGTTAGCCCCTCATTTTGGCCAAAAGTCATGAATTTTCATAAAGGCTTATTTTCATATTATTTCAACTCTTTGACCCCAGTTCATTAAAAATATGCTTATTTCAGATCATTTCATGAAATGTACAAAAATGTCACTTTTTGACAAAAATGGCAAGGGGTTAGCCCCTCATTTTGGCCAAAATTCATGAATTTTCAAAAAGGCTTATTTTCATATCTTTTCATCTTGAGAAGGTGTTTATGACTCCAGTCTATTGAAAATATGCTATTGCAGATTATTTTATGAAATGTGAAAAAATGTCACTTTTTGACAAAAATGGCAAGGGGTTGGCCCCTCATTTTGGCCAAAATTCATGAATTTTCAAAAAGGCTTATTTTCATATCTTTTCATCTTGAGAAGGTGTTTATGACTCCAGTCTATTGAAAATATGCTATTGCAGATTTTTTTATGAAATGTGAAAAAATGTCACTTTTTGACAAAAATGGCAAGGGCCAAAATTCATGAATTTTCAAAAACGCTTTTTTTCATATTATTTCAACTCTTTGACTCCAGTCTATTAAAAATATGCTTATTGCAGATCATTTCATGAAATGTACAAAAATGGCAAGGGGTTAGCCCCTCATTTTGGCCAAAATTCATGAATTTTCAAAAAGGCTCATTTTCATAACCTTTCATCTTGACAAGGTGTTTATGACTCCAGTGTATTGAAAATATGCTATTGCAGATCATTTCATGAAATGTACAAAAATGTCACTTTTTGACAAAAATGGCAAGGGGTTAGCCCCTCAATTTGGCCAAAATTCATGAATTTTCAAAAAGGCTTATTTTCATATCTTTTCATCTTGAGAAGGTGTTTATGACTCTAGTCTATTGAAAATGTGCTATTGCAGATTGTTTTATGAAATGTGAAAAAATGTCTATTCAAATTATGCTTTTGCAGATCATTTCATGAAATGTGAAAAAAATGTCACGTTTTGACAAAAATTGCAAGGGGTTAGCCCCTCATTTTGGCCAAAAGTAATGAATTTTCATGAAGGCTTATTTTCATATTATTTCAACTCTTTGACCCCAGTCTATTAAAAATATGCTTATTGCAGATCATTTCATGAAATGTACAAAAATGTCACTTTTTGACAAAAATGGCAAAAAATGGCCCCTCATTTTGGCCAAAATTCATGAATTTTCAAAAAGGCTTATTTTCATATCTTTTCATCTTGAGAAGGTGTTTATGACTCCAGTCTATTGAAAATATGCTATTGCAGATTATTTTATGAAATGTGAAAAAATGTCACTTTTTGACAAAAATGGCAAGGGGTTGTTAGCCCCTCATTTTGGCCAAAAGTCATGAATTTTCATAAAGGCTTATTTTCATATTATTTCAACTCTTTGACCCCAGTCTATTAAAAATATGCTTATTGCACATCATTTCATGAAATGTACAAAAATGTCAAGGGGTTAGCCCCTCATTTTGGCCAAAATTCATGAATTTTCAAAAAGGCTTATTTTCATATCTTTTCATCTTGAGAAGGTGTTTATGACTCCAGTCTATTGAAAATATGCTATTGCAGATTATTTTATGAAATGTGAAAAAATGTCACTTTTTGACAAAAATGGCAAGGGGTTAGCCCCTCAATTTGGCCAAAAGTCATGAATTTTCATAAAGGCTTATTTTCATATTATTTCAACTCTTTGACCCCAGTCTATTAAAAATATGCTTATTGCAGATCATTTCATGAAATGTACAAAAATGTCACTTTTTGACAAAAATGGCAAGGGGTTAGCCCCTCAATTTGGCCAAAATTCATGAATTTTCAAAAACGCTTTTTTTCATATTATTTCAACTCTTTGACTCCAGTCTATTAAAAATATGCTTATTGCAGAATATTTTATGAAATGTGAAAAAATGTCACTTTTTGACAAAAATGGCAAGGGGTTAGCCCCTCATTTTGGCAAAAATTCATGAATTTTCAAAAATGCTCTTTTTCATATCTTTTCATGTCATTTCAACTCTTTGACCCCAGTCTATTAAAAATACGCTTATTGCAGATCATTTCATGAAATGTACAAAAATGTCACTTTTTGACAAAAATGGCAAGGGGTTAGCCCCTCAATTTGGCCAAAATTCATGAATTTTGAAAAAGGCTTATTTTCATATCTTTTCATATTGAGAAGGTGTTTATGACTCTAGTCTATTGAAAATGTGCTATTGCAGATTGTTTTATGAAATGTGAAAAAATGTCTATTCAAATTATGCTTTTGCAGATCATTTCATGAAATGTGAAAAAAATGTCACGTTTTGACAAAAATTGCAAGGGGTTAGCCCCTCATTTTGGCCAAAAGTCATGAATTTTCATGAAGGCTTATTTTCATATTATTTCAACTCTTTGACCCCAGTCTATTAAAAATATGCTTATTGCAGATCATTTCATGAAATGTACAAAAATGTCACTTTTTGACAAAAATGGCAAGGGGCCTCAATTTGGCCAAAATTCATGAATTTTCAAAAACGCTTTTTGTCATATTATTTCAACTCTTTGACTCCAGTCTATTAAAAATATGCTTATTGCAGATCATTTCATGAAATGTACAAAAATGGCACTTTTTGACAAAAATGGCAAGGGGTTAGCCCCTCAATTTGGCCAAAATTCATGAATTTTCAAAAAGGCTTATTTTCATATCTTTTCATCTTGAGAAGGTGTTTATGACTCTAGTCTATTGAAAATGTGCTATTGCAGATTATTTTATGAAATGTGAAAAAATGTCTATTCAAATTATGCTTATGCAGATCATTTCATGAAATGTGAAAAAAATGTCACGTTTTGACAAAAATTGCAAGAGGTTAGCCCCTCATTTTGGCCAAAAGTCATGAATTTTCATAAAGGCTTATTTTCATATTATTTCAACTCTTTGACCCCAGTTTATTAAAAATATGCTTATTGCAGATCATTTCATGAAATGTACAAAAATGTCACTTTTTGACAAAAATGGCAAGGGGTTAGCCCCTCAATTTGGCCAAAATTCATGAATTTTCAAAAAGGCTTATTTTCATATCTTTTCATCTTGAGAAGGTGTTTATGACTCTAGTCTATTGAAAATGTGCTATTGCAGATTATTTTATGAAATGTGAAAAAATGTCTATTCAAATTATGCTTATGCAGATCATTACATGAAATGTGAAAAAAATGTCACGTTTTGACAAAAATTGCAAGAGGTTAGCCCCTCATTTTGGCCAAAAGTCATGAATTTTCATAAAGGCTTATTTTCATATTATTTCAACTCTTTGACCCCAGTTTATTAAAAATATGCTTATTGCAGATCATTTCATGAAATGTACAAAAATGTCACTTTTTGACAAAAATGGCAAGGGGTTAGCCCCTCATTTTGGCCAAAATTCAAGAATTTTCAAAAAGGCTTATTTTCATATCTTTTCATCTTGAGAAGGTGTTTATGACTCCAGTCTATTGAAAATATGCTATTGCAGATTATTTTATGAAATGTGAAAAAATGTCACTTTTTGACAAAAATGGCAAGGGGTTAGCCCCTCATTTTGGCCATAAGTCATGAATTTTCATAAAGGCTTATTTTCATGTCATTTCAACTCTTTGACCCCAGTCTATTAAAAATACGCTTATTGCAGATCATTTCATGAAATGTACAAAAATGTCACTTTTTGACAAAAATGGCAAGGGGTTAGCCCCTCAATTTGGCCAAAATTCATGAATTTTGAAAAAGGCTTATTTTCATATCTTTTCATCTTGAGAAGGTGTTTATGACTCTAGTCTATTGAAAATGTGCTATTGCAGATTGTTTTATGAAATGTGAAAAAATGTCTATTCAAATTATGCTTTTGCAGATCATTTCATGAAATGTGAAAAAAATGTCACGTTTTGACAAAAATTGCAAGGGGTTAGCCCCTCATTTTGGCCAAAAGTCATGAATTTTCATGAAGGCTTATTTTCATATTATTTCAACTCTTTGACCCCAGTCTATTAAAAATATGCTTATTGCAGATCATTTCATGAAATGTACAAAAATGTCACTTTTTGACAAAAATGGCAAGGGGCCTCAATTTGGCCAAAATTCATGAATTTTCAAAAACGCTTTTTTTCATATTATTTCAACTCTTTGACTCCAGTCTATTAAAAATATGCTTATTGCAGATCATTTCATGAAATGTACAAAAATGGCACTTTTTGACAAAAATGGCAAGGGGTTAGCCCCTCAATTTGGCCAAAATTCATGAATTTTCAAAAAGGCTTATTTTCATATCTTTTCATCTTGAGAAGGTGTTTATGACTCTAGTCTATTGAAAATGTGCTATTGCAGATTGTTTTATGAAATGTGAAAAAATGTCTATTCAAATTATGCTTTTGCAGATCATTTCATGAAATGTGAAAAAAATGTCACGTTTTGACAAAAATTGCAAGGGGTTAGCCCCTCATTTTGGCCAAAAGTCATGAATTTTCATGAAGGCTTATTTTCATATTATTTCAACTCTTTGACCCCAGTCTATTAAAAATATGCTTATTGCAGATCATTTCATGAAATGTACAAAAATGTCACTTTTTGACAAAAATGGCAAGGGGCCTCAATTTGGCCAAAATTCATGAATTTTCAAAAACGCTTTTTTTCATATTATTTCAACTCTTTGACTCCAGTCTATTAAAAATATGCTTATTGCAGATCATTTCATGAAATGTACAAAAATGGCACTTTTTGACAAAAATGGCAAGGGGTTAGCCCCTCAATTTGGCCAAAATTCATGAATTTTCAAAAAGGCTTATTTTCATATCTTTTCATCTTGAGAAGGTGTTTATGACTCTAGTCTATTGAAAATGTGCTATTGCAGATTATTTTATGAAATGTGAAAAAATGTCTATTCAAATTATGCTTATGCAGATCATTTCATGAAATGTGAAAAAAATGTCACGTTTTGACAAAAATTGCAAGAGGTTAGCCCCTCATTTTGGCCAAAAGTCATGAATTTTCATAAAGGCTTATTTTCATATTATTTCAACTCTTTGACCCCAGTTTATTAAAAATATGCTTATTGCAGATCATTTCATGAAATGTACAAAAATGTCACTTTTTGACAAAAATGGCAAGGGGTTAGCCCCTCAATTTGGCCAAAATTCATGAATTTTCAAAAAGGCTTATTTTCATATCTTTTCATCTTGAGAAGGTGTTTATGACTCTAGTCTATTGAAAATGTGCTATTGCAGATTATTTTATGAAATGTGAAAAAATGTCTATTCAAATTATGCTTATGCAGATCATTTCATGAAATGTGAAAAAAATGTCACGTTTTGACAAAAATTGCAAGAGGTTAGCCCCTCATTTTGGCCAAAAGTCATGAATTTTCATAAAGGCTTATTTTCATATTATTTCAACTCTTTGACCCCAGTTTATTAAAAATATGCTTATTGCAGATCATTTCATGAAATGTACAAAAATGTCACTTTTTGACAAAAATGGCAAGGGGTTAGCCCCTCATTTTGGCCAAAATTCATGAATTTTCAAAAAGGCTTATTTTCATATCTTTTCATCTTGAGAAGGTGTTTATGACTCCAGTCTATTGAAAATATGCTATTGCAGATTATTTTATGAAATGTGAAAAAATGTCACTTTTTGACAAAAATGGCAAGGGGTTAGCCCCTCATTTTGGCCATAAGTCATGAATTTTCATAAAGGCTTATTTTCATATTATTTCAACTCTTTGACCCCAGTCTATTAAAAATATGCTTATTGCAGATCATTTCATGAAATGTACAAAAATGTCACTTTTTGACAAAAATGGCAAGGGGTTAGCCCCTCAATTTGGCCAAAATTCATGAATTTTCAAAAACGCTTTTTTTCATATTATTTCAACTCTTTGACTCCAGTCTATTAAAAATATGCTTATTGCAGATCATTTCATGAAATGTACAAAAATGGCACTTTTTGACAAAAATGGCAAGGGGTTAGCCCCTCATTTTGGCCAAAATTCATGAATTTTCAAAAAGGCTCATTTTCATAACCTTTCATCTTGACAAGGTGTTTATGACTCCAGTGTATTGAAAATATGCTATTGCAGATTATTTTATGAAATGTGAAAAAATGTCACTTTTTGACAAAAATGGCAAGGGGTTAGCCCCTCATTTTGGCAAAAATTCATGAATTTTCAAAAAGGCTCTTTTTCATATCTTTTCATATCATTTCAACTCTTTGACCCCAGTCTATTAAAAATACGCTTATTGCAGATCATTTCATGAAATGTACAAAAATGTCACTTTTTGACAAAAATGGCAAGGGGTTAGCCCCTCAATTTGGCCAAAATTCATGAATTTTCAAAAAGGCTTATTTTCATATCTTTTCATCTTGAGAAGGTGTTTATGACTCTAGTCTATTGAAAATATGCTATTGCAGATTATTTTATGAAATGTGAAAAAATGTCACTTTTTGACAAAAATGGCAAGGGGTTAGCCCTTCAATTTGGCCAAAATTCATGAATTTTCAAAAACGCTTTTTTTCATATTATTTCAACTCTTTGACTCCAGTCTATTAAAAATATGCTTATTGCAGATCATTTCATGAAATGTACAAAAATGGCACTTTTTGACAAAAATGGCAAGGGGTTAGGCCCTCATTTTGGCCAAAATTCATGAATTTTCATAAAGACTCATTTTCATAACCTTTCATCTTGACAAGGTGTTTATGACTCCAGTGTATTGAAAATATGCTATTGCAGAATATTTTATGAAATGTGAAAAAATGTCACTTTTTGACAAAAATGGCAAGGGGTTAACCCCTCATTTTGGCCAAAAGTCATGAATTTTCATAAAGGCTTATTTTCATATTATTTCAACTCTTTGACCCCAGTCTATTAAAAATATGCTTATTGCAGATCATTTCATGAAATGTACAAAAATGTCACTTTTTGACAAAAATGGCAAGGGGTTAGCCCCTCAATTTGGCCAAAATTCATGAATTTTCAAAAACGCTTTTTTTCATATTATTTCAACTCTTTGACTCCAGTCTATTAAAAATATGCTTATTGCAGATCATTTCATGAAATGTACAAAAATGGCACTTTTTGACAAAAATGGCAAGGGGTTAGGCCCTCATTTTGGCCAAAATTCATGAATTTTCATAAAGACTCATTTTCATAACCTTTCATCTTGACAAGGTGTTTATGACTCCAGTGTATTGAAAATATGCTATTGCAGAATATTTTATGAAATGTGAAAAAATGTCACTTTTTGACAAAAATGGCAAGGGGTTAGCCCCTCATTTTGGCAAAAATTCATGAATTTTCAAAAAGGCTCTTTTTCATATCTTTTCATATCATTTCAACTCTTTGACCCCAGTCTATTAAAAATACGCTTATTGCAGATCATTTCATGAAATGTACAAAAATGTCACTTTTTGACAAAAATGGCAAGGGGTTAGCCCCTCAATTTGGCCAAAATTCATGAATTTTCAAAAAGGCTTATTTTCATATCTTTTCATCTTGAGAAGGTGTTTATGACTCTAGTCTATTGAAAATATGCTATTGCAGATTATTTTATGAAATGTGAAAAAATGTCTATTCAAATTATGCTTATGCAGATCATTCCATGAAATGTGAAAAAAATGTCACTTTTTGACAAAAATGGCAAGGGGTTAGCCCCTCATTTTGGCCAAAATTCATGAATTTTCAAAAAGGCTCATTTTCATAACCTTTCATCTTGACAAGGTGTTTATGACTCCAGTGTATTGAAAATATGCTATTGCAGATTATTTTATGAAATGTGAAAAAAATGTCACTTTTTGACAAAATTGGCAAGGGGTTAGCCCCTCATTTTGGCAAAAATTCATGAATTTTCAAAAAGGCTCATTTTCATATCTTTTCATATCATTTCAACTGTTTGACCCCAGTCTATTAAAAATATGCTTATTGCAGATCATTTCATGAAATGTACAAAAATGGCACTTTTTGACAAAAATGGCAAGGGGTTAGCCCCTCATTTTGGCCAAAACTCATGAATTTTTAAAAAGGCTCATTTTCATAACCTTTCATCTTGATAAGGTATCATGACCCCTGTCTATTCAAATCATGCTTTTGCAGATCTCTTCATGAAATGTGAAAAAATGTCACTTTTTGACAAAAATGGCAAGGGGTTATAGCCCCTCATTTTGGCCAAAAGTCATGAATTTTCAAAAAGGCTTATTTTCATATCATATCAACTCTTTGACCCCAGTCTATTTAAAATATGATTATTGCAGATCATTTCATGAAATGTGAAAAAATGTCACTTTTTGACAAAAATGGCAAGGGCCCCTCATTTTGGCCAAAATTCATGAATTTTCAAAAAGGCTCATTTTCATATCTTTTCATATCATTTAAACTCTTTGACCCCAGTCTATTAGATAAAGAAAGGTGAAGCCTATAACACTTTTCATCATCATTAAAAAAACAACTAAAAACTAAACGCCGCGGTTTTGCCGCGTAATATCTGACTGAGGCATAAAACAAATCTGATAATCTTGGTTTATGTACTGGCGTCAATTGGTCGTTCCCTTTTGACACTTACTATCGTTTGTCACTAAAAAGTAGAGCAAATTTAGATGCGCTAAAGTTCATGACTGCAAAAGGTGTTATGTATGCGATCGTTCAGATTTTTGAAATATCAATCTTAGGGAGAAAAAATGCAAAAGATCTGTCCATCACCAGTTGAAGTGTGCACAAATTGACATAATTATGTAATCCGAACATGATTTCTTTTGGATATAATGGAAGACCACCATTTTTGTTGATAATGAGTCACCCTGCTTAAATATCAGAATTAAATAAATAAATAAACTAGGGTGTTTAAATTGCCTGCCCTTGAGTTGATTTCCCAAGAGCCTTTGCGATCGTGTTCATGTAAGGGTACGTTTATGCTCAGTTTTGAAGGCAGAATGAGCGATTTGAAACGCTCATCGTAATCGCAGTTCCACGGTGTACTGTTTATGCTCACTTCTCTAGCTCCTCCAGGCATGATTCTGGCTCATGCCTGGAGGAGCCAGAGAAGTGCAGTGCAGAGTCTGCAGCCGATCGTACCTTTTTGTGAGTTTACGATCGGCGTTTTTCGGTGATTTTACAAAAATGAGAGAGGACGCAACCATGTTTTTGAACTAAACGCGTAACAGATGCCTCATTCTGGCCAGAAAAAGTTGAGCATAAACGTACCCTAATAGACAATAAATAGACAAAAATGATACAACAGACGGAACAGACCACACAAAGTGTAAGTAATAGTACTCGTCATACTTTATTACTTACCGTACTGTATTAAATCTTTTTTCCCAGTGTTATTATGTACATCATCTTACATTGTACTATTATCCTTTCTGTAATTATTACAAACAGTGTAATATATATATTATTTGAACAAATAATGAAAATAAATCTGCTGCTTTTTGTTATTGACAATCATTTTGACAATAAATCATTCAACTTGACTGGAATCTCGCATTTATTTTTTACGAGTGCTAGCTCGCAGACGGATTTAACAAGGTAGAATTAGACTACATAACACACACACCAAAATGAGATTTAACAAAGTGCTTTTTTACATCGTAACTGACTCCAAGGCAAGCTCATTCGACAGAAGTCTGGCTTTACAATATGAATTAGCAAATTTAATTTAGGGCAGAAAAGAGAAATACAGATTGATGTTGAGAGAGAGGGAAAGGAGAGAAAGTGAGGTAATATATTATAAAAAGGTGAATACCAAAAAGGGGGATACCAAAAAAAAAGGGGGGGGGGGAAGGGAAAGGGAATGAGGATAGACAGAGCGAAGGGCAAGGGCAAGAATTCAAAATCAGGATATATTTAAGAATGGAACGTATTTCAATGAGATTACAGCTTGATCAAGACTTTCTTTCAACACAAGTACATACGTGTTAACAAACCTTTATCGAAATGCATGTATCAAACGTAACGGATGATGCAATTCTGTTCACATATGAATGCAACCTTTACACTGGGTGACTGCACCATGGTTTTAACTGTTCTCATATACATCGAGAATGTACATGGAGGTGTACAAATCACTTTCCTACAATTAAACATGGATTGTGCAGTTTTAGGTGAACTGTACGAAGCTTGAGCTCAACATTTCTTGTGCAAATAATTTCAAATCAATGTCTATCAATATCTAATAAAATAAGCTATTAAAATCAATAGCAAATACGTTACTACAAAATATCACTTTCCCTATCTCTTTTTTTCTCTTTCAATCAAATCGGAGAACAGAGGTACATTTTTTCTACAAAAATTTCTTGCCAGTACAGCTAGTACTTTTCATCCAGTCCCTGCAACGCAAGTATAGATGGCCTTTTAATGACTTAATAATACTTTGAATGACACTATATTATCAACTTAATATACCTGTATATAAAAAGAAAATCTGACAATGTGAATGACCTTCAACTACATCGCACACACTTAATACATTTCTACCTACATGAAAGAAAAACGACACACTTCATGAAAACTAAACCGTACCAAATACCCAGCCAGTCCATATCAAAGTATATACAGATAATTCATCTTCTGTAATTGCAGCTTCATCCCCCTCTAGCACAAGTAAGTAATATGTACAACCTTTGAACTAAAGACAAAAATAAAAGCCCGAGAGCAAACAAATATGGGGTAAACTAAAACTGACCCCTCGCTAAAATAATCAATATCATAAATTAATCTGAAAATGTATCCCGTAAAGCTAGTACCTTTGTATTTGATTAGCATTAATAAGTGAAAGCAGTGGTTTTCATTAATATTATGACAGATATTGCACTTGATAACTGAATACTCTTGTTACAGAAAAGACAGAAAGAAAATGTGAAGAATGTTTTGACAGAATACAGTTTACCATCCACTGCAAAGTGGAGAAAAGAAATTACCAACAAAACGCTTCACCCTTTTTCAAGGTTACATATTTTGCTGATTACAAAATACATACTCTTAAAGAAACAATACTCTAATAGGATGTTTTGATTTAAAACCCATAGCAGGATGGTGCGTCTCTTTTTAGTGGCATTTTTGCATTATCTTTTAATCAAGAAAGCTACGATTTACACATTATACGTCAGCAGAAAGAGCAAAATTCATATAAAATTAGGAGCCTAATTCCAATGCAGTATAGAGAGCCATTCTCAAAGATTATGAAATCACAATATTCATCTACAAATTTGCAATATTTTGGTTCAATTTTGTAATTTTTTTTCACATTTTTTATTCACACTATGAAGGAGTGGAAAATAAGATTGTTGCCAACTTGAGGAGGGAAAACAGATTAATTCATAAAATAATAAAAATCAGAACTGCTATGGGTTCAATTAGACTTATGAGCCTTTCTTGCTCTAACTTCATAAAATTTTCATCTTATTTCTTGCATCCTACTTATCTTAGTATAAGAACTAAGAGGATACAATTTAAGGGGGAAAATGAACCATTTCTCTCTTTGAAAGATCATTTCCTATTCATTATCAAAATAAGATGGAAAAGACAGATATTTGGTTTAAATAAAAAACAACCACATCTCCACAACTAACACACACTTGCTGATATTGTGCTAAATAAAATATTGACAGCCTGCTCGACAATTAAGCAAATATATACATAAAAATCTACAAGCTTTGACACTCCCTTACGGCACTGGTTACAAACAAAATGGATACACATCATAGAGTGCTTTTGACCGTGAGAAAATAAAAATAAGAAACAACACCGTATTGAAGCATAAAATGAACCATATTTGGTCCACAAAAATATTATGCAAACTTACATCTGTAAAATTATATGTATCGTCCAAGACTTCTGAGATATACTCAATATCCAAAGTTAATCGCGATTACCAATACCAAAAAAAAAAACTAAATCAATTTCTCAACAATTATTTTTGGAGTTTGGTTGTCAAGGTTCATATCTTTTACATGAAGCCAGTATGAACAAACTACAGTCTGAACTCTGAACGTTGAAAAAAAGAAGATAAGTTTTCTACAAGAATTTTCAGGTGGCTTGCTACTATGCACAGAGTATGGGTAGGTTGCTTTCCTTATGCTCGGGCAAGATGAATTTGTTTTGCTATGAGCTAATAACAACATTGACCAGTGTAAGCAAGAATATTGACATTAATATGACAAACTGATCATAAGCCTACTTGGCCTACTAGTAATTATAACATGCTCTTCTTTTACAGCGCATATGTGATGACTCTACCTGCTTTCAAAGAAATTTGGATATAACTACCCCAGCTCTTGCGTTTCAACTGTGAAAGAAATATTCTTCTACACATCGAATGCATCGTAAAACCAGATTTAGCCCTAAAAAATCTCAATAAAAATTATAAATTGAAAACAAAACCACTTTATTACCCCCCCCCCCCCCGCCCCGCCCACCACCAATACAATGTAGCAAGTTTTAAAATACATATTCTTCCCTATATATAAGTACAAGTGGAAGACTAATTAGACTATATAACTACAGTACTATCACATTACTCTTTACTTTGTATTTAAACCCTTCAAAAATAAGTTCCGCAATTCAAGCTTTAGGGTAGATATCTCTCTTGCTAGTATATTATTGTACTTGATGTTGGTGTCATTGAAAAGCTTGATTATTCCCCTCTTCAACGATGCCCCATTTGTAATGATTATGTAATCATGGAATGTGCAGTACACCTGAATAGGGGGCCAAAGTCAAAAGTGAAAAGTTGCAAATTGCATTGTTATTGTCAACATTGAATTCTCCCTTTGTTTTGAGGCTGGATTGTGTTTTGAAGAAACAACAATTCATTTTCCGACATTTCACTTCTGACTTGGCCTCATATTCAGGTGTACTGCACAGTCCATCATTAAATAAACATTACAAATGGGGCATCATTATAAAGGGAAAGAAACAGGCTTTGCAATTACACCAAACTCAAGTATGATAACACACTAACAAGAGAGATATCGACACTTCAGCTTGAATTGCAGAACTCATTTTTTTTTTGGACGGGTCCTTGTTCGGAACCATAAGGGCATTAGCTCATATACTTTGACACAGAGATAATGCCCTTATAGCTCCAAACGGATGATAAGAAGCATAATGCTTCTATACTGGAGTGTAAAATTATGTGTATTGTACAAAATGGCAGTCATTATAGTAATTGAAGAACGGGGCTATGAAACAAAGTGAATCTGTGCTATGAATGAGTAAATAATGAAATGGAAAATTTGCAACGCAATGTGTCTCCTGCTTCAAGTATGGCATACAAAACCAAGTGTCGGTAACTAGCACATGAACATGTGCTATGGATCGGTAAGTAATGCGATGGCAAATTGGCCAAGCAACATTTCTCCTGATTCAAGTACGGCATAGAGAACTAAGTGTCAGTGACAAGCAAGTGAACATTAAATAATACAATAAGGCTAAGGCATGGACAATCATAACAAAATCTTAACGAATCACATATAACGCCTCCTCAAGGTAATTATCCTCCTCAAAAATAAACAAAAAGTAAAACCCCAAGTAAGTACACAATTTCAGCAAATATCAGAGCCGTCCCAAGGTGCTTTCTCTCCCCAATCTTTTCATCAAGAATTACTTCATTTAAACCTGGGATGGTAAAAAAGCAAGCTCACACTTGTCGATTAGCGACAAGAGGACCTGTAACCTGATGTCCTATCCAAGGGACTACATAGTAGGTAACAGGGACACATCCCTTGCTACAGGTTGTAATAGATTTGATTGAAAATCCATTCAAATATTTCTTTTAAATCATCAAGGATAATTCTCGAATGATCAGTTGTTTAATGAGGATACTTATTAATTTGTATAATAACTGTTTATATGCTTGTGTATTTATCTATTTTGTTTTTGCTACTGTAATTTGCTTTATTCTTATTAAACAGGGCCTCATGGAAGACCACCAAATTGGTGATATATGCCACCCTGTACAAATATCAGAAATAAATAAATAAATAAATAAGCTTTGATTTAATAAATCTATGTTAATCTTTCCTTTGGAATGGCCAAATATTCATGACAACAGTGAAAACTATATACCGGTATCATGTTGGTTTTCACTAAGTCTGAATATTCACATGGTACGAGAATAAGTGCAAAATAAAGAAAAAATATCTCTTGAAGTTATTGGAATGGTGCTGGCAACTAATTTCGAAAAATTAACTTGAGGGCAATTTCAATACCCTAATGGAAGTCCCATGGAAATCACGTTCGGATTACATAATATGTCGTTGTAATGTCTGCACGTTTAAAAAGGTGACGTACATAGCCATTGAAATTGCCTGAGGTTGATTTTGGGGAAAGTAGTTGCATTATTCTTTGATATAGACAGTACATACAATAATAGAGGGTTTTGAGGTTTTGGAACCAGCGCAATGGAAACAAGTTGACTCAATCTTGGTGGCAATCACAGATAGTGAGAAGCACCTCACACAGATATGGGTACATGGGACTACACTCCATTGCGACATCAAAAATTTGGTCCAAATGTTTGGAATATGAAGGGAAATTCTAGAGAAATCTGTTTTAAAAATCCATGCCACAAGAAATATTCTTCCACATATGAATAAAAAACACAAAGCAAGCTCCCGAATTAATTTTTTATCTTATTATGTTTACCAGAGCCCTATGTTATAAAGAGTTGTGATTGCTTCAAATCAATCACAAAATGTGTAGTTGAGAGACAGGCGATTTGGGATTGACTGATGACTCGCCATCGATTTGTATCCATCCTAGCTTTTTATAAGACAGGGACTCAATCTCCTCTCACACTTTTGCATTGCAAAACAAACTGATAGGCTGAAAATCAAGCAGGGTAGTATATGTGAAGACAGATCGTGGACTAGTTGTGCTTGTTATCTGCTTTCTTTCTTTGTTGAAAGGGACGTATCAAATCTTTGGATGGCATCTTTTCGGGGACAGGAAGAAGCTTCCTTCACTCCTCCTCGTTGTCCATATGCCTGTTGTTGCCCGTCAGTGACGTGTGGACGCCATCTTCACTGTCACTCCTGCAATAAGTCAAAGATATTACGTTACTTCATTTCATTTATTTTCATATCTCTCATGTTACATATACATTTCAAAAATAAAGTACAAGTTGTTTTTTGTGTGATAAAATAACAATCAATAATACATAATAAATAACATAAAGATAAGTGGTCAATATAGAGTACCGGTACTGATTTAACTGAGAGAATTATGATGGAACCTACATGAAAGCAAGCTTGTGAAGCTGTAGGCCCCAGTGAAATAGTTTGTGGTAATGAATGGGGGACGTATATAAATAGTGACCAGTCCAAATGAATAAAAAAATAAAAAGGGAAATAATAAAGAAACATGCGGTGGTGCTGTTTATATTGCCCCTAATTCATCAAATACAAGGACTTTCTAAAGAGCTAAATAAACTGAATTTTCTTCTCAAAATGTTCAATAAGGAAACAAGCACTACTAACAAGCTCGACTGCCTCCAATTGAGTTCAGTGAAGACATTCAAGGACGGTAAAATGTAGGGAAATTGGCTAAGGCTTACCCATATATGAGCTCATCTTCTGACTCATTAAGCATGGAGAATGTGGGGTTATCCTTGAAGTACGTATCTAAAACAGCGAGAAAAAAATAATAAATAATCAATATTATGACTTATTAAGAAGGAAAAAAATATGTACTCTCGCAATTTTATTGTTTATTATGTCACTTATTCTTTGTACATATATATTTTCTAGTATTTCATGTCAAATGTTTTTCTTCTTTTGATGTTGTTGTTCTTTTTTTAATGCTGCAGCAGGGCGTCATTGTTAAGCAGTTTTTTAAAATTAATGACCTACCCTGTAATTGTAATTGTAATTAACTGCATTACATTTTCTAGCATATTTTTATTGAGTTTTAATTCATTGATGTATTTGTTTTGTAAAGCGCTTTGATCAGTTGTAAACTGGATATAGCGCTGTAAAAGAAACAATTTATTATTATTATTATTATTATTACCCTGCTTTTTAAAGAAGACATTAATAGATGGAATGAATAGAAATGGTGTAATACCTTAACCTAAGATTGCACCCTATATATTACAAGCCCTCTAATCAGGATTTGTTAATTCAATTTAGACATACTTTGGTGAATAGAATTTGCAATACCAATATTTGGCTCTCGACAGAGAGAAAAGCAACGTGTTATTACACTGATATCAACAGTAATCTAATTTCCAGGCAGGCAGCGATAAACAAATTTTCCTGTTAATTAAAAAAATGAAATGTTTGAATGTCAAACTATTTAATTTATTTATTTTTTATTTTTATTTTTATTTTATTATTATTATTATTATTATTATTTTTTTTTTTGGGGGGGGGGGGGGGGGGCGGGGGAATATTTTCATGTCATCTGACAATTTCATTACTTTTTGGTTGTTGATAATGGGTCCCCTTTCAGACAAACAATATAATCCTATACCTGTACATAAAGACCACCTGCTCATAAAGGCCACTTTCCCCTGTCTCCCTTGAACGGTCTTTATATACAGGTTTCACTAAATCTAGGATACCGAGAGACGGGACTCGTACCTTTATGTGCATTCTTGGATGGAGAGTAAACAAATGCCATGGTGTAGAGATAGCAGTTGAGGAGGCTATAGAAGGCCAGGAACTCCGCACGTGAAGAGACAAACAGTCAAGGAAATACTGAGGACATATCATTCGTTCATGCAAACAGAAACATTTAATAAAACACCAGCAAAATGGATACTATGTATGTCTTGAGCAAGGATGGCTGGGATAGAAATCTCTTTCATTTCTATGTTCTTCATGCATGTGAGGACCATAATACATGAGCAAATTGTCATAGTCGAGAGGTTTAAGCACTTGACTTGAAATGCAAAGATCGTGATTTGATCCCTGATGGGGCACCAGTGTCCTTTGGCAAGGCATGAATCTACATTTGCCACTCCATACTCAGGAAAGAAATGGGGACCTGGTAAGACGACAACAGCATTTGTGTTTTTGTAATTGTCATATGCCCTCACAGTGACTACATGGTAGGAATACCCTCTAGGGAGTGGAGATGGTGCACATTGTGCGTGAATGAATCAGATGACCGGGGTAATATTATCAGTAAAGCACCGAGATGGTAACTTGTATCAAGTGCTGTATAAATCCAGATTATCATTTTTAAGTCTTGAGGAAAAGAAATATGGTTTGGACAAGGGCTATGCAACAATTGAGTATTTAATTCAAAGGAGTATGACTCAATGTCTTTCCCAATCACTTGCGTGAGAGTTACAGTAATATATAAATATAAGAATATGACCATAAATTAATAAGAAAGTGATTCCAATCCTTAATATCACAATCAAGGAGAATATTGAATGGCCTTTCTTTTCATGTGATACAAAGATTATTGGATGAAACCATGCTTAATTAAAAAAAATATTCACCACTGTGATCTCAGTAGGAATACCAAGTCTCATCCTGAAAAATTCAATGATGGGAAAAAAATACTTAACAAATTTCGGGGCTACTTTTCAAGCTTGCTTCCATGAAAATATCACTCTTTACTTTGTTTTGCATTGAACTCTATGCAAATTTTGGGGGCTCTTTTATGACTTTCGGGGGCTCTTTTGGGCATTCCGGGGGCTAATTCACCCGAGCCCCGTGTATTTTTTCACTGATTCGATCATACATGTAGATGTATAGAATCTATCACGCATCCTTGATTTGATCTAAAATGTCATCAATATTACACTTGCAGTGGACAAACTTCGCTCATGTTTCAGATAGTGATTAAAAGGATATAGTTTTTGTAGTAGGTCGAGAGCTCTGTCACAAAGTTTTCATTCAGAATGTTGACTCCGTATCGCATGATGGTGATCGTTATCCTGTAGAAAACATAAAATCGTACAAAAATATCAGATTGCAGTACCATTTAGGGAAGTTTGGGTAATATTACATTATTTCTTATCTCATGATGATTAGAAAAAACATCTATTGAATGTCCTCCAGTTTGGCCGACAATCTTTCAGCACAGTTACGATGGTAATCCAGTACTAGGAAAGTAAGTTGGCATTTCTACTGCAAAAGTGGCTGCAATCGACCCAAGTGGAGATGATTAATATTACAATTCCAAGGTCGGGCTCAGGATTCTTAAAGTCAAAGGCAGGATTGATTTACCGGTACATGTGGTGGTATGAATAGGCCTCTCTTCATCAGCTCGAGATTGCCAAATAGCACGCTATTTTTGATTTTGAAAATAATCCTGAAGTTACAAATCGCGTCTTCATCAACTCGAGACTTGATGTTGAAACTTGAAACTCCAGCTCAAGAAATTAGCTCGAGATATTTTGCTCAGCATTCGCGCATAGTGCGAGTCTTCGGGCTAGTGAAGACGCACCGGACAAATAGCGGGATATTTTGCAAACTAGCCCAAGATATCTTGGAATGGTTATCTCCACCAAATATCCTGCTAATTGCAACTTCGGTCTGATGAAGATGCAAATTAACTGGATAATTTGCGATCAGGATAATTAAAATAGCGGGATATTTGGCAATCTCGAGCTGTTGAAGACGGGCCTTATGAGCAGTATTTATCTACTTACGTTGCTGCAACAACCACCAACATTAGCATCGTCATGACCTTCAACCTCAGATCTAGAGTGAAATAGAAGAAAATATCAATTCTCATTTTAAGAAGAGGCAATAGTTTCCTATGACATCCGTTTAAGGAGGGAGCATTGAGTTCTGTTAATACTCTTATTACAATTAAAAGCTCACGATATAGCGCCTATCGTGACAATAATTCCACATTTTGTGGTAGGACTTAGTTATGTTTGATTTCAGAGTCTCAAAATACAAAGGATGCATGAGTACAAAGAGCAAACATTTCTGCAAACACTATATCCATTTTAGTTGCATGACCAAATTACATTCGATGCTAGTAATTTCAAAAAGGAAATAATCTTTAAAATCCCTAAATTGGCGACATAATAAGTTTAACAAACCAAAAACCAAAAAAAATAAAAAATCTTTTTTTTTGGATCAAGATTTGCAATTTTCTCAATAAAGTCCACAACCATTTCAGTGTTGCCAATTTGAAGAAGAAATCGTGATCGATTTAGACCTTCAAACAATTCCTGTCCTAAAAGTTTTAACCCAACGGAAGTGAGCATGAGGCAATAGTTCACTATGACAACGATGGCATACTTACTCATGTATGGAAGCGAGCGTAGTTCTGTGAATGCTCTTATTACCAGGAAGAGCAGATAGAGAACATAAAACCCTCCAACCACCAGGAAGAATATCACCATACCCTGCCAAACAAAGAGCAAACAACACATTGGGTGTATAGGAGCAAAAATGTGTATGAAAAAAAAAGAAAAAGAGGTCCAAAAACCGATCCTTGAGGAACATCCATATAATCAGATACGACACTCCTAGCACTCCATTAGTATTACCACAGCAAGATTAAACACACTCTCAATCAACATAATATTGCTTGTTAGTAGACTGGTCAATGTACACATATGTGCTCACATAGAAAAAAAGGCCCGCACAAAAAACAAGTTCGACATGGGTTCCGTGCGAGCCCTCTGATTTGGGTTTAATGTCATCCTTTATTTTCTTCATACTCCATAACTGTTTACCTTTAGAATGCCAGGTAAATTTTACTAAGGTTGATTTTATACATTTACCTATACGCACACTTCCAATTAATTATGCTCATAGCAAAAGGATTATACATCATCCAGTCCGTTTTACTCAAGTTTTGCAAAGCTAAGACTTCCCTTTAAAGCGATCTTCATTGTAAAAACAGATAAAGCAAGTAAAACTTACGATGAAGTCCCCTGAATCCACCTTATAGTTGAAGGTCGGGTCGTAGAGACTGCAGTAGAGTTGCCACGACGTTAGTACCAGCGTTGAGACCCAGAGCACGCCCACTATTAACAGCTTGATCATGTAAAACTTCACCCACTTTCTATCACTCTGTGGGAGTAGGGAGGGGGGGGGGGGGGGGGGTAAATACAAGAAAATGTGGTTACAATATTTATTCATAAATCTGTATATTAAACAAATGGTACGTCCTAAATTGACCAGCTTATTTGGGTTTCTTTATTTTGACACTGTACCCTGGAACAAACCAGGGGGGTGTTTCACAAAGATCATAACCTGAAAGTATCTCTAAGTTGGACTCAAAAGTTATGGAAAGCCGTTAGCATCTATGAAAATATTTTGTAAAAGTTATTTTAAAAAAAGCATAAAATGTTGATTCAAATCATTCATATTTTCTATTACCAAGGAGATTTCATGTTCTTGATGTGGAATTTATAAAAATGCTAATATACATGTACTTGAATTCTTGATTTTGAATGTATTTTAAAGCTACAAATTGCTCTCCATAATATTTAAGTCCAACTTAGAGTTAAGTTTGGATCTTTGTGAAACACGTCCCAGTAGATTTTTTTCATTTCAAGAAATGAGGAATACACATAGCTCTTGTTAGTTTAAATACAATTAACAACTGCATTTTTCATACCCCTTGTAAATTTGATGTTTTTTTAGTTTTTCGTAACTCAAGAATAAAAGGTGGACTTGTTGAATTAGGGCCTTTGTTGAATACTTTTAGATGTGAGCTTTAATATGTCACATTCCCAAGAAACATGAATCAGAACAAATCAATTTTTCTCGCACTCCAAAAATGACAAAACTTGGTAAGGGTGAGAGTAATTTTGTTGTAGTAGGTTGGATTGCAAATGTCCTGCCTTTGAATTATAGTACTGAAAGGCGTACAATTCATGCCCCTTCTGTCACACATCAAAGTTAAAGACAGAACTGGTGGAGGGGGGGGGGGGGGTCATTTTTCTTATGCAGTTTAAATAGTTGCCGAGAATGTTATCAATGTTTACAACAAGCATCTAGCAGTTAACCAGTAAAGTTTACATGGAAGATTTGATTTTTACCTGTCTGATTCCATGGTACGCACAGAGCCAGAATAAGAGTAGTGCACAGAGGAAGTTTGCCAAGAATGTTATCAATGTTTACACTAAGAATCTAGCAGTTAACAAGTAAGTTTACATGGAAGATTTGATTTTTACCTGTCTGATTCCATGGTAAGCACAAAGCCAGAATAAGAGTAGTGCACAGAGGAAAGTTGCTTGGAATACGTTATCAAGAAGAATAGGAATCCAGCTATCGACAAGTAACGTCAGAGGATAGATGGGATCTGGAATATTTGAACGAAAACAAAACAAAGTAAGAGCAATCAATTACACAAATATCAGTTACCCAAGTATCAGTTAAAGATATATGTTACATCTGTGGATCCCTTTAAAAACCAATCTTGTTGAAAATGTAATCGACTAATTTGTGCACATAAATAATTAAGAATTAAACACCGTAGCTCAGATCACTCCCAAATCAACACAACTTAGTTTATTTCAGGCTTATTTTGCTAAATACTCAGCAACTAAAGTTATTTCATTGATTGTAAAATGAGAAACTTCCACAAATAGTTCACAACAGCCACTTTTGCTGCAAGAATTGTATTTTTTGCAAATCTACACAATTTTATGTTGTGATAAACATGATTGAATAATTTCGCAGCATGAAACTTTGCGAATCTTGACCACTTGTGAAAGTTTCTGATTATTTATTTATACTTGAAACATTTGGTGGAAATGTCATTTATTTCGGTTGACATTTAGTCATCTATCATCATCAGTGCCCTGTTTCACAAAAACTTGTTATCAATATAACAAGTTACATAACTGTCATAAGCTACTGAAATTGTGGCATTTGATTGGCTGAGAGCAAATTTGCCCTCGAAATTTAGTATTTGCTATTGATAACAAGTTTTATGATACAGGGCCCAGAACTTAAAGCAGGACTGCACTACTTGTAGCTACTTGCGCCCTCTATAAAGCAAACAATGCTAAGCGGTACCCGATGGTCCCCCATGATCCCCTTTTGCTTATGTTAATTGAGAGGTGATTTGATGAGATAACCACCTGTCAGTGACCTTGCAGGGAGGTCTAATCCTTCCTGGCCAAACTAGTGCAGACAGGCTTTAATAAGCTTGTTTTACATATTTGAAACTTACCATTATAGAGAAGGAGGAGGGGTAATATGACCGACAGCCACTTCTGTTCTATTGACCAATCTCTCATGGAAAACTTCCTCAATGAGTGAGCAAACATACACTGGAACAAAAAAGAAAGAAAGAAAACAATGACAATAATAATATTTCTGGATTTATAGCGCTTGCCAATATGACAGAAGCTACCAAAAGGTGCTGTTGTTTAACGATTGTTATTAAAAACATGTCCAGAACTTGATACACAGTGCGTCCCAGGAAAAAAGAAACCGAGAATTATAGATGTTTTATTTTAACTTAATCACAATTATAATTAATAAATGACACATATCTGTAAAGCTTAGATCCTCCTCTTTCATTTGATGCAACTCATATGCTGCATATTTCATGCATGAGTGATTAAAAGCAATTTGAAGAGAGGAAACCAAAAAGTCATTTGGCGGACGGTATCTGAATTTCAAAGAGAAACTAACATTTCTAGAAAGTTCATTTTCTGCCCTTTCATATGACACCTCAATCAGCAAAAATGAGCCCGAAATAACAAAGTTTGGTTTGTTTAAAGTAATGCTTGCATTTCAGGAAATGATTTGAAGAGGGCAGCTAATAGTATACTTACTGTGATGATAAATGTGATGACCAGGAAAACAAATCTGAACCAGATCATCATGTTGGAGAAGGCCGGATTATAAGTTCGAAACTGTGATATGAAATGAAAAACAGAGATACATGGATTATTCCTTATTTGACCTTTAGCTTACAGGGCAGCGTTTCACAAAACTGTCTTTAGAACAAGTTCACCGCCAACCCATTGGTATGCATGTATTTAATTTAATACATGTCTCAATGGGATGTTGGTGAAGTTGTACTTAAGACGGTTTCATGAAACGATGCCCTAGTCTTGAAATGCAAGATTACACTACAGTATCATTTGGTGAGAATCAGAATTAATGAGCAAAGCGAAAGACCTGGAGAAGAAAAAAAATATGAGCTAAATGTCAAAATATACAATGTATGGGATCCTAGAACAAGCAAATATGAATTGTGATTTTCAGTTGACATGATTTCCAGTGGACATATCGTGGTATAGTGGTTCATTCACTAGACTCTCAATTCAAGGGTTAAGGGTTCGAATCCCAGCCCGGGCACTAATGTCCTTGGCAAGACATTAATCCACATTTGCCATTCTCCACCCAGGTGTTAATGGGTACCTTGCAATCCCTGGGGTAATAATAATTGCAGGGCCTTCAGGAAGAACATCATTTATGCTGAGGAGGCTTGCCTGGGTATTCCAAATTATTATTATTATTATCGCCATTATTATTTCTGGCGCATTTTTGTCTATTTCTTCATATTGTGCTCCTCCAAGTACAGATGTACCCAATTTATCCATCTATATTACTGTAACAAGTGAGTGCTATTTAAAAAATCTAAAAAATCATTACCTAACTAAAAATTAATTCAGAAATAGCAAAATAATAAAATGATCTTCAAACTGTACCACAGGTGACTTACATAGAAATTGATTGCAAACTAAATGATCTGCAAACTGTACCACAGGCGACTTACATAGAAATTGATTGCAAACTGAATGATATGCACACTGTACCACATGCAACTTACATAGAAATTGATTGCAAACTGAATGATCTGCAAACTGTACCACAGGCGACTTACATAGAAATTGATTGCAAACTGTACCACAGGCGACTTACATAGAAATTGATTGCAAATTGAATGATCTGTAAACTGTACCACAGGCAACTTACATAGAAATTGATTGCAAACTGAATGATCTGCAAACTGTAGTAGTGCTGTAGCCGAACCGCCGAACCGAACGGAAGTTCGCCGAACATGGCACTTCCGAACCGAACCGAACCGAACCGAACGCAAAGGCCTGGTTCGGATGTTCGGCAGAAAAATATAAAAGTTTTTGCAAGCTAATAAACTTGTAATTTTGTACCTAATTTTCATGTCATGATTGCTCATTTTATATTAACTTTTTTCCCATTTTCCGCCTTTGTGATTTATGCCTATCAAGTGGTGGGCGCGACTTCACTGGCGCCATTTAAATCCCAAATCCTTACCACGCTACGTCCACAGAATTATAAGAATACATGTGCGTGATCAAAATATATTCAGCTCAAACCCATTCAACAAAAAATTAATATTTTAATTGTAACAATATCGGACAAATTTTACAATATAAATAATGAAATAAATATATATTATAGTATGGTATTTATTTATTAAGAAAAACTACGGATTTTATATTTTTCCTATTAAAAATAAAAACTTATAAAAAACAGTTATTGACGAGCCTAAATTTCTATTCAAGACGACAGCTTTCATGACTCTAACATTAGACAACAACCGTCTCGGAAAATCTTTATAAAATATAATTTATTGACAAATTGAAAACATGATTCTTTTAAAATTGAAAATAAAACACGATTCAAGACGGAAATACGAATGTAAGTAGTATTTTTCTTCACAAATAATTACGTTTAGAGCAGTTTTTAATGTGAAATTCGAACTGGTCGGAAGCAGTGTGCAGGGGTACTCCGTGCTGGTCGGGCCCGGCAGGCCGGCCGGCCCACCCAGTGCCGACTGCCGCGGCTATAATGCTGCTTGCTATTATATTACCAAACCCCGAACCGAACCAAGTTCGGGTGAAAAATTGTCGAACTCTGCCGAACCGAACCAAACACAAACTTAGCGTCTGACTTACAGCACTAAACTGTACTACAGGTGACTTACATAAAAATTGATTGCAAACTGAATGATCTGTAAACTGTACCACAGGCGACTTACATAGAAATTGATTGCAAACTGAATGATATGCACACTGTACCACAGGCAACTTACATAGAAATTGATTGCAAACTGAATGATCTGCAAACTGTACCACAGGCGACTTACATAGAAATTGATTGCAAACTGAATGATCTGTAAACTGTACCACAGGTGAATTACATAAAAATTGATTGCAAACTGAATGATCTGTAAACTGTACCACAGGCGACTTACATAGAAATTGATTGCAAACTGTACTACAGGTGACTTACATAGAAATTGATTGCAGTAACATGATGTTTTTCTAGCCCTTGGAAGGAAACAGTGACGATGTACGTGGAATACTTCAAGGTTAACAGATGCAGGAGCAACAGCTCAGTGCAGCGGCCCTGTGCAAAAGGAATTATAAAATAAAATGTACAAGTTATTAAGAATGAAATGCTTTTCTTTTTTTATTGTTCAAACTTCAAAGTAATCTTTCAGAAGCAAGTTCTTCCCAAAGTGGTTGAATCAAATTTGTGCATGTATCTCAAAATTTGTCAGTCCAGGCCTTAAATTTCAACATTTTTAGGGCAAGGCCACTTTTCTGCAGGGCACATTGCTATATTACAGCACAAATGGGAAGAACTGGAAAGGGCACAAAAAATCTCCAAGGCCAATGAGAGGGGCATTGAGGCCAATCAAAGGGGCATCCAAGGCCATGGCCTTGGTGGCCTTGGATTAATTTAAGCCCTGTCAGTCTGAAGACTAAAGAGAAATAAAAAGTGCCTTATCTATCTTTTCATTATTTTCTACATTTATGTCGTTCTGAAACTGCAAAATTGGAGAAAAATATTCATAATATGGAGAAATATTTCATTTGGTTTCCATCTTTGTTAATTCTTTTTTTTTTTCCACAACACCTTGAATTGATATTCTGTTACAAAAAAAGGTAAATTCAATCAAATGTGCCATTATCTGTTATGGTAGGAACCATCAAACTTTTCCCCATACTACTAAAATATTCCATTCAACCATTGCCTCCTGGTAATGTAATATAAAAATGTACATAAAATCATCATAAAAATCTCCTGTATCTCCCATCTAGCCGCAATTAATTTTATCTTACCCCTAGTCGACTTTCACATGCAAATTTTTTTTTTTTTACCATTTTCTCCAAGTTTAATGGTGTTGATTGATTGATTGATTTTATTGCGATTTCATACATCAATTGTTTGCACAATAAAAACATAGTTAACAAAGTAAGTTCAAAATTATGAAATGAAACAGAAACCTACTGGAAAGCATACAGTAGCTTGTTTTTGTAGGTTCCCAAGAATAATTATAATATGAACATTATTTTCATAAATAATTTTAAAATGTCTTAATAATTACAGTAAAATAGATATAATAAAAGAACATTTTCATAAACCTTTTTAAAGTATCTAAATAATTAAAATATACGAAAAGAACATAATTACAAAAAACGGGGCACAAAGGACAGGAAACTGACATAATAAGATAAGACAAGACATGACAAAGCAATTTATAACAGGACAAGATAACCAAGACATGACAGGACAAGACAAAACTAAAAATATTTTTCTTCCATTTCCTTATGGGAGGAAAAAAGAGAGAAAAATAGATCTAAACAACTTTATTTTTTAGATTAGGCATTAAATTGACTCAGAATTGAAAATGGTTTAAAAAAAAAAAAAAAAAAAAATATTTGGTCTAGGGACCATGCAAGTATCTGTCTGTAATAACATAGAATAATTTCCAAGTTACTATATATTGCAAAGTTCCATACAGGTGTTGTGTGGTAAAGGGGTTACGGTAGGAACTTATTTCTTGAATGCTTTGATCACCTTCGGGCAGCTGGGCTAAAGCCAGGGTGATAATACTACTTTGTATGTGCCTTGAGCATTCCCTGGGATGGATATGTGCACAATATCAATTTAGAGCTCTATAATAAGTATTATTGAAGGAAATACAATTAATTTGGGGGAGATACTTAATCGTAACTTTTTATGTAATACAGAGCCCAGATATATCAAGCTTCAAGAGGAAAGGAAATGTGGGATCGCCGTCTACAGAGCTGCCAACCTTGAACGACCCCCAAAAAAAACCTAGATGGCAAAAACAAGGAATTTCAAGCAAAAGAAAAAGGAATTCATTAAGACGAAACTTACAACCAAGCGCGACACACTTCCAATACAGAAATGTCTGTTCCTCATGTAGTTTTTGTTGTTATTTTGGTATTATTGGCATGTCATTCTTTTTGAGAATATTTTTCTCTTTAAGTATGTTTTAACCTTAGTTTTCTATTGGATTGGAGATCGAATCAACATTTTAAGGCAGTTGTTTGACGTGCGGTATGTACACACACAAAAAAACAAAAAACTATTTTATGAAGAAAAACGTACTACCGTAATTTGGAGAAAAAAAAAAGAATAATTCTGGGAAAAAATGTAATGGTTGACAGCTCTGCATCTACGGTCCCTACCTTTTCACAGCTGAGTTTCCTTGATCTGTTATAAGGGACGCTAGTGAGCTTCTCTTGACTGCTATCCTGGGCCACACCTCGCAGCATGATGCTCACGTTGAATGGCTTCTGAAAGGTTTCCGCTGGAACAAGACGATTAAAAATAAACGTAGATTCAGTTTATTGAGTTTTTTTTTAAAAAAGGATCCAGGAAAAAAAAATGGCATATGACAACATGAGTAAGAAAATTGGAAAAAAAAAAAATAGTTGGGAAACCGATTTATATCAGGTAATTATCAGGCCTAGTTTATTGGATCCGATATTGGGATGTCTGCGTTTATTTAAAATGTAATATAGTACAACTATCAATGTACAGGTATGTAGTGAAGTTTTGGCATTGATTCAAACTCAATGAGACTATGAGTTGACTTGCCTTATGAATATTAGGTGATATATACATGTATATGATTTTTCTCTCCCAGGCACAGGTGATGCCTGCTACATCAACAACTACTACATGTACTACTACTGTTACTACTACTACTGCTACATCAACAACTACTACTTCTATACTACTCCATCTACTAAAACACTACTACTACTACTACTACTACTTCTACTTCTACTTCTACTTCTAGTAATAATAATTCTGTAAAGAGCTAGCTTCCTTACCTGATGCATCATCTACTTCTATTGCTGTTGTAAGCCATAAAGATTTATTGAACTTGTTCAGGATAGGTGACGTCAACTCAAAAGGACCATTCTGGAAAGACGAAAGGGGAAGAAAAAAAAGAGAGTTCATGATTTCTGTAGAATTGAAAATCAACCACACGCACATACAAAACGTATTTAGGAGCCAGAGCATATAACACTGAGTTCCTATGGGAAATATATTTATTCACATGGTCATATCTCAGCCAATACTTCAATTGGTTTTCGACATTCGGACATTATTTTTGAAGCTTTTTTTGAAAATGAAGAAAAAATTGAGAAATTCTAAAAATAGATTTTTGATGACGTCACACTTCACCACTCTATCGTCTTCATACTGTTAAGTTACAAGTGCTGTAATATACATGAGTACATGCTCAAATAATGCATGTTGGCCCATAATGTTTGCACATTAGCTCTAGCTCATTAGGCTGAAGTTGCACACACTGTAAAACACATTGGGTGATTAGCAATACTGTATGCATACAGGTACCTTAAGTGATTTTTGCTGTACATAGTACATCAACACGAATGGATGTATAAAACACAAGCAAAGTGTAGACACATTGATACAGAAAACTTTCATCAGTTGGGGATAATGATAACATGTAGTTTTCAAGCTTCTACCAACCTTACATTTGTTATGCAAGCTTTTGTCCACTCCTGTGGACTTTCTCAAGCTGTAAAGTGATCGGTCTTAGTTGTGTAGACACATTGTATGGACATTGTATGGACCTGTTTATTAAAAGCCATTTTCTTGATAATGTGACGCAACAGGCGAACTCTTTCACGTTTCATGCACCATGAGTTGGAAGGAATTTTTAATTCAATACAAAAAAACTTTACTTTTCAATGAGGGACAATCATAGCTGAGGTAAAATTACATTTGGTGAAAAAAACAGGGGAACAAATCTACTTCATTTACATGTACATGTGAAAAATTCACCCCGGAGCACCAACTTATTTGTATGCAATTTGCGTTTCGGCAATTTAGTACCAGGATAAAAGCAGGTGAATAAAATATTTCATCACCACCCACGCCTGGGCATGGAAGCATCCATAAATTTGAATACATTAACCTGATAAACGACTTCACATGGTACATCACGGTTATCAAGAACAAGGCAATGCCCATGTCGTGCTGAGAAACTTTATATTATTTTTGTTTTTATACCTCTTTAATACACTTTGGTGGGGAATTTTGTAGATTATGAACAAGATACAATCAATCTCTCAGAATAAACACACTCTAAGGCCCGAGATGTACATGAACCTGAAAAAGGGGGGGGGGGGGGCAATCTGCCCTCTGAAGTCTATAAAGACTCTATAACTCATAAAAAGGCTCCTATAAAAGAAAAAAATTGGCAAACTGTAACACAAATTTCCTGTTAGTGGGTTGTGCATTGTACAGTATGTTTAATTCTTTAAATCTCAGTCCATTCCAGTTTGACTCCAAATTAAAGCTCCTATTTATATTTGTTTACCCTGCAGTCTCAACTTCTCGACACAATTCCCTTGCCAACAATGAACAGTAATACAATCTATTTCCGCATCACTGCACCACGATGACTACATTGCATTATTGATTTCTGTCCAAACAGAGCGTTGACATCGATATGCTCAGATTTACATCATTGAATTACATTCCAAACATACTGGATCAAACCCAATTTACTGATAAGCATGTGTGCACATTACCTACATGTACACACTTCAGAGTCTGACCCCAGTAATGCTTCAGTCACAACTTTGCGTATTGCTGCGTATTTATGGCAAACCGTTTTTAACATTTATTCCTATTTCTTGATATCAAGAAATTATTTTCTGCTGTAAAGCAATGGTAATTCTTGATCTCAAGAAATAGGAAATAATGTTAAAACGGCCTGCCATAAATACGCAGCAATACACAAGCCAAATATTATGATGTGTCAAAGAAGTGTCATCATTAGTCTACTGGATGTGCCGTCGGACTAAGGATCACATGGTTCGCAGTTTGAATCCCGTCAGGGCGCCAAGGTCCTTTGGAAAGACATTAATCTGTTTGTCACACTCCACCTAGGAGGGCCTACACCCTACATTTAATGTTTTTTAAATAAATGATAATCTTTTAAAGTCCACTCCAAATTTTTATTAAGTTAAACCAAAAATGGAAATTCTTTTTGCCTAATTGATCGTGAGCCCGGCAGCTACTGAGCAGCGCCAGATCGACATTACTCTATCCCTTATTGTTGAACGCCAAACAAGGTAGCAGCAACTCCCGTCTTTTAACGTCTTTTGGTATGACGTGGCCGGGGTTCGAACCCAAGACCTCCTGGTTGTGAGGCGGACGCTGTACTGACTGAGTCAACACACCGGTAATGTATTGTATTGTACAAATTCAGATGTACCGGTAATGAATGTAAGTCGACCACAAAGCGATTGCCGTCAGGGTACCAACTATGCATTGTAAGCTAGACCATTGATGAAAACCTCATTAATATTACATGTCCCTGTAACTTACGCCCCGGACCACAATGCATCATCGAACCTCTCAAGACAGATGAGCTCCCTACAGGCACTTCAAATTCTAAATGTCAGAATATTATAACAGCCGATTCATAGATTTGGCTATATTTAGTGAGTGTGCAGAATGAACACTTTTAGAGAAAACTTACTCTTTCTTGGTAAAATCAAAAATCATGCATCTTCAAACCTCTCAAATTGATGAGCTAGCTCCCTACAGGCACTTCAAATTCTAAATGTCAGAATATTATTTAAAAAAAAAAAACTGATTCATAGATTTGACACTTTTTAAGCGAAAGGTTACTCTTTCTTGGCAAAATTAGAAACATAAACAAACAGTAAGACAAAGGCTATTACAGTATATGACCCAACAGGCAGAGCTGCCAACCTTGTGCGAAAAAAAAAGGAATTTCAAGCAAAAAAAAGGAATTCATAAAAACGAAACTTACAACCATGCGCGACACACTTCCAATGCAGAAATGTTCATTCATCATGCTGTTTTTTTTTTTTTCTATACAAGCAGGAATTTTTTTTGGTGGTTATTTTGGTATTATCGGCATTTCATTCTTTTTGAGAATATTTTTGTTTTTCAAGTATGTTTTAAATTTAGTTTTCTGTTGAATTTGTGATCAAATCACCATTTAAGGGCAGTTGTTTGACGTAGGGTATGTGAAAAAAAAAGGAAAAAAAAGTAGTTTATGAAGAAAAAACGTAATAACGTAATTTGGAGGAAAAAACAGAGTAGTTCCGGCAAAAACGGAATGGTTGGCAGCTCTGAACAGGGCATAACATTTGTAATTGCCCCAGTGTCATTGACAAGCAAAATCCCCTAGGCAACCTAAATGTACGGTAAAAGTTCCACCCTTGTTGTCCACTAAAAAAGAAATAACAGTAATTGTAATTTGATTGTTTTCATGTCGTGCATACAGTGTAAATAATTGTAAAAGACTACCATACATTCATTTTGGCAACCTACAACTAATAAATCAACTCAGTTGCCAAGCTGGCAATCAAAATTAGATGTGGTGGTAAGAGCCGTCTGACACATCAATGACAAACCTTGGGTAATGACAAACTGATTCCTTATTGTTTCACAGGTCTAGCCCTGACCCATGGAAAAATTACCTCATTCATATTGCATGTAAGGACTTCCTCCCGGTCCACAATGCATCATTGACCCTCTCAAGACAAATGAGCCCCCTAAAGGCACTTCAAATTCTAAATGTCAGCATACAAATGTGTATATTTGCTTTCATTCCCTAGACCTGTATTAAAATCTCTAACAATGTCGCTTCCACGCAAAATCCTGACTGTGACATGTATACACTTTGGACAATTAACTGAGATTGTTTACATAAGAAAATTACGGGTGTGTTTTACAGGAAGATAAAGTAATAAACCTACATGTACATACATGTTCATGTATTTCATTGAAATTAAGAAACAGGACAATAAAGAATACAGTTATGTTCACAGAATAAGTTTCAACAAATGACTTATTCGCCTGGATAACTGTCAGTACTGCCTATTTTTTTGAAGAAAATTCAATTCCCCCTATTGGGCATGAACATATCTCAGTAGATTTTTATGAACAATTAACGGTTCTGGGAACTCCCCCCCCCCCCTCCCCCCCCCCCCCCCAAAAAAAAAAGGAATATAAATAATTTTTAAAAGTATTTAAAAAAGAAAGGGAAAAAAAAGGCAAATAAAGCCTTCTATTAGGGATGAAAGATTTACTGTAAATAGTGGAGTGAGATTGTTATTATTAAAGTGATTCTACATGTACAGTAGGTATGAGGATGCAATATTATGCTTGGAAATCACTTTATAATCTCACTCCACTATTCAAGTCTTTACTCAGAGCCTCAAATACGTGTGGGTTCCTTATGCAAGTGGGACTCCAAAAATGTCACCAAGTGGGTCCCTAATTTATGGAATTACCCATTTACAAAAATCAGGCTTGTGGCTCCTAAATGATGATACAAGGACCATGTAGGTATATATACTTTACATGTATTTGGGTCACATTATTCATTTATGAAAAGCAGGCTAAAGTGGGTACAGAAACTGCTTCAGTTCATGCACGATATTTATACCAAAGATTGTATGTAGTAGAGTACTTGTGTTTCAGGCATCCCTTCTGCTATGCCACTTGAAAATGTCAAGACACTTAAACAGCCCCTCTACGCAGGGGCACAAGGTGTGGGACATGATCGTTATTCTACAGTCGTTATTCCAAAGGTGTTATTCCTAAAGTTCAAAAGTGCAGCGTTTCAAACACAAGAAAACCCTGTAAAAAGGTTTTTTTTTATTCCACAGAAAGCTATAAAAGCAATGTTTATCTGAGCATCAATGTACATTGTACATTGATTTGTCATGATTCCGAAGGTTCAATAGTTTGAGGAATCATAATTCTGAACCAAAGAGAGAGTTTCTTATTTTCCATTCAAGCATTACAAGCTTGTTTTCCATTTTTCGGCATTAAGAACCCTATTTTCATGTTGATATTCATTAACCCTATTTCAATTACATAATGACAAACACAACACGACAATAATCAAATGATTCCAACTTACTGGTAAATTTTCAACCTGTTTCTGCAGTTCATAAGCTTGTATATTAGGACCTGGGGAGCAAAAAATGGAAACAGAAGATAACAAAATTAGAAACTTTGCATAAAATAGGAAATATTTGGTGGTTTGACTAGATTTGGAATGTAGTAAATTCACTGAATCATCTTAACAAACATAAAGGTCCATATTCTGACACTCCACGTTCAGTGAATTCATGTTCAATGAAAGGATAACTTTGACCTTAGACTAACTGTTTAAACCTGATTTTTTTTTTTACGACAAAAAATCAAATCCAGCGTCAGGTTTACATTTTATTAGAATACAGGCCAACAGTTTCAAAATATTTGACAACATACACCCGTACTAACGGGACTCATTTCAATGTGAAAATATTTCCCAAATGGTAAATTTTGCCTTTGGCCATTTAGGAAATGAAATAGGTTCACCTTTCAAAGCTAATAGTAAGTATTTACTCATTTTTCTGCTTATCGCTTGCAGCAAATACAGCATTGAATGAACTGACTTCCTGCGGATATTTGGAGGCTCTTAGAAAACACAATTTTGTGTCTCCATCGTGTGTTTACTTGAGGTACTAACCAAATAAGAATAATATATGTTATGGTCTCCGGAAAGGTTATGTTGGTCAATATATCTGATTGCTTTCTAAATTTGGACAAACAGGAAGGCAGAAAGAGAGGGAGAGGGAGATAGAAAGGATCCTACAAGGTAATAAAGTTTGCAATGTTTGAAATGCATGATTCTAACAAGAAAATATATTTAAGTGACGTTTTAGCTATCAAACCACGAATATTGGAGGGATTGCTATCTGGTGTGTTTGAGAGTTACAGTGAATAAGTGAAAGTGAAGCCACAATCATAGAATTGGCATAGAAAAATAATCCTGAACATGTGGTTATTAGTACCCCGGCTTTAATTTTAAGTCACTACTGCAAGATGCATCAAAGAATGTGAACAATTAGAAGCTTATTAGGAGAAACAAGATTTGATGCCAAGCAGAACTTGGATTTAATTAAATTTAGTTTGATCGCTGATTCATGTACTATAAGCTACACTGTATCAACAGAATTTATCTTTTTCAAAGCCTTTAGGATGCACCATCATGTAACTTGTTGAATTTTTTTTAAATACTTTGCTTCATGAAACGGTTAATTTTTCATTACAGGGTATAAACTGTTATAAAATGATGTAAGCAGATCCTAATCGATTGATTGGTTGAGAGCGTACACGTGACCAAGCATTTATTTAGCCTACCGTAACATATAAATTTACTTATGACCGGTCATTTACAAATCATGTTATAAAACATAATTTTATAAAACAAATAAAACATTATCTTATAAAACAAATAATACACATCATTTTGTTCACTGCTGTGTATTATAAGTATATTAATATGCATACTGTACACAACTGTACATAAAAACATTTGTCTTGGAAAGGTAAATGGTCTTACCTGCTATTCCAATTAATAACGAGATGCCGAAAGCCATGAAAAAACAGATGAAGACTAAGACAAACTGCCTCTTGCTTAAGGTATAAAGACGCATCTGTACCGACCTGCATGAAAGAAAAATAGATGAAGTTTATTATTGTGATAATGCACCCCCTTCTTTTCCAGCAATACGGTCCCCTAGAGAGGCCCTTGCGGTCAAAGATACAAGGGTTCAATGACACAAAGAAGTAACTCCATATTTTGCCAAAATGAGTACATGTATTTGATATCGAAGTATTCAGAAAAATGAAACACCCCATTGAAGTCAATGGCTAGTGAAACATAGACTTAACTCCTTAAGACCCAAGTGCTCAGTGACACATAAACTACTTTTTTTCCAAAATGGCCAAAATGGAGTTACGGTACAATGTACGTATTTGTGTCACTGACCCCTCGAACATACAAATGGAGAGATGTATACAATTATTATTGTTTGAGGAGTATTTAAAGAAAAATATGTACAGGTACACTTCAGCACCAGAAATCAACAAACTTACAAGAAGTTCCAAAATGTTTAACGTACATGTACATTGGTTGTAAATTATTCCTACACTATATGCAGCACAAACTTAACTTAACAACTTTTTGATATTAATAGCCAGCTGGGACTGCACAATTTTCTCATCTTGAGGCAGTAGAGTCCAAGGTCAACATTAATTTATCAATTATTTATAATTATCTATTTATTGGTCTATACAAACTGACCGGCAGCACAGGCTGCAGGGGTCAGTTTAAAACTAAAATAATACAATACACAATAGTAATATAAACATAGAATGTACAACAGAAATATAGTTAGTTAGTTAGTTCATTTACCGGTATTTCTGTCTTCTTTCACAAATATTTGTACATAGAATTTCAAATAAAGTAACTGGAACAGCAGATTATCAATATAATGAACATAATTTGAAGCGCAATAGTAACGTTCAACATACATGTACAACTCTTGTTATTAACTAAAGAAATTCTATAAAAAAGTTACTTATGTAAGATCATGTTCTGTACATGAAAGAAAGAGGAGACCTTATAGAAGCTGGGCTTGTTAGAGCAAGGTCCCCAAACAGAATTTAATACCTGAATGATTTAATTTCTTTGAATAAAGAATACTAGTATAAATATAAATATACTAGTATAAATATAGTATTAACAAAATGAAAAAGAAAACAAATTATTGCGGATAAAAAGATTTTGCATACATTGTATATCAGCCTGTTGACATGAATTCATATTTCAACATTCATCATCAAAACACGCATTACATGTACATGTACATGATACAATCCTCATCCACTTTTGACATCATCAACCGCAGGGCACTTATAAACAATGTGATATCATGATCCCACGTCATCATTCATCAACAAAACTTATGAATATTGAATTGCAGACATCGTTACTCTGCCAAAGCTCAATAGTAGATGTCAGATATCATTGTTGTGTTAACAGCAGCAGCAACCATAACGCTAGATGATAGATTCACTGAGAATTTGGAAAGTGCTTTTCATCAGCTGGAGATCAATTTCAGGTAACAATCTGACCATTCTTTTAAAAGGCCAAGTATAAATTGATTCCTTGTTTCTCATCCAGATCCTTTAAAATGTCATTACCAACTCGTAGCTCGTGCACAGTTTTTCCTTCATAATCATTTTGCCTTCGGTGTAGACTAGAAGGGATGAGATTTAGATAATGTCGTGCGCAGCGAGAGTTTAAACTACGGCTGCAAGATTTTTATCATGGATGTCGATTTTGACCCATAATTTCCTAAAAATGGACCATCAAACGGATTATTTCAGTCAAGTTGGTAGGTGGATCCGCAGTAGTTAAGCCTAGATCTACAATTTTGGACTAGTGCTATATGCATCGGAAATGCATCCTGTGAAAGGAGTAATTCAGGGATAAGTTTTGCAAGTTTGGTGCACTGATTTGCCCACCTAACCTACACCTTAGCCGGTATATATAGACCATTTCTGTCTCTAAACGAACGAAAGAGACGGATAATTTGGTCTAGGTTTTTACTTGCACTGGACTTAGGTCTACTCATTAGCATATTTTACTATAAATTGACAAGTGCTTTGTCCACACCACACACCTTGTAGTTACTCGCCTCACCTACCATCCCAGTATAGCTTCCTTAGTGAGCTGCCTAAAGGGATTACCCAACCAAGTAACAAGTACTAAGTACATTATTTACAGGTACAAGCCCAGCCAGCGACAAGCCCGGTCGCGCTCCCAGCCCGAGGCGCCAGCGCTAGTTGAGTGCGGGGGTAGTGGTACACGGTAGTGCCACTGGCCTGGTAGCGTTCGAATCATCGCTTGCAACACCATTCACACAGCCAGTTCAAACGCTTGAAACGGTCCACTAAAAAAGTAAATAATACAATTTTCATTAATGATTACAATTAAGAGGTATCAATCTGCAACTTACGATTCTAAAATAGACGGAATTTTCATGATGATACGAGAAATTAACCAACGATTTCACTGACAAAGACGGTACATCGGAGATTTTTGCACCACGTAAACATCAAAGCAAAGAAGTGCTAAATTACAAATTGTACCCGTATTTTGTACAGGCACAGGTTAATTAAACAAGTTAAATAACTACAAGTGATAACCGGATATTGGTGCATCGATGTTTTAATCCGTATGCAACATTCATGATGGGCGTTAGGACAGGGGTGGGGGCATGGATGTATGAAGTAAATGAAAGGGGGGGGGGGGTAACACTCCTTAGCTAGCCTCTAAGAATTTCGAAAATGAGCAAAAATAATGTTCGGGCAAATTAAATGCCCATAAAGAGGTGGCCTTTCCGACTGAGAATCGTGCGTATATACCGGTACTAGTTGTATTTCTTCTTTCATCTTCTTCAGTAAGATACCATTATTGAAGTTTACATAATACATGTTCAAAGTCTATAAAACAAAAATAACATCTTTACATTATTTCGTGTGCATTTCCAGGGGCGGATCTAGGGGGCACAGGGGGCACGTGCTCCCCCCCCCCCCGGGCCAAAAAATAATAATGCTCACTACCCCCCCCCCCCCCCAACTGAGCGAATTTGCGGCCGGCGCGATTTTCAGATATGTCCTCTTACCCCCCCCCCCCGCTTATTCAGCGGCTGACCAAACAAAATATATATATATCCTCTTACCCCCCCCCCCCCCCCCCCCACTTATTCAGTGGCTGGCTGAGTCGTTGCGAAATTTTCGGCCCGATTAGAAAATGTTAACCCCCCCCCCCCTTGAAAAAAAATCCTGCGTATGCTACTGATTTCACCCCATGCCATTTTGTGCCCCCCCCCCCCCGTAAGAAATTCCTGTCTCCGCCACTGATTTAATCCTCACAATTCCCTATGCGCATTCTGATTTCCTTAAAAAAAATCATGACTTCATTGGTTGTATTTTAGCCTTTTTTAATATGTATGAGTTACGTCAAATATGATACAATGAACTGTAATTTTGCATACACCATAAATGTTCTCACATGGTATGCTTATTGTTACAACATTGATACGCAAGTTGAGTTGTTTTTGTCTTGTAAACTGAATATAATTCAATCTATACGGGCTGGCAGGTTCAGTATTTTAATAAACCATCCAACAGGAAGGGGAGGAATTAAGACGAGGATGAATAAGATGGAGATTACTCGAATATGGACAAAGTGACAATTTAATGGTACAAGGTGGGGAAGGTAGAAAATATAAGAAAAACAACGAAGTTCCCATATACGTGCATCTGTTGATCGAGCCACGTACATTTCAAGAATTAGTAATTTATTGCGTCCAAAATCTCCTTACTCTTTCGTGTTATAAACGCTTTTATTTTGATTCATTAACGGCTGTCTTCTTTACCATGGTGATGAGGGAAGCCCAGATGACGGTATCTTGGAGCGCTGTCATGGCAACCAGAACTACCAGAAGGTGATGACGTCAAACTGATTTTTTTTTTGTGTGTGCCTATAGCAGCTTGAATGCATGGCGGGTAATCAACGACGAGATAGAGAGAAAGCCAACATGCGGTGACTGGGGGTGAAGTGGGGGAAAAGAGGGAGAGAGAGAGTGAGAGGGAGAGAGAGAGAGAGAGAGAGAGAGAGAGAGAGACAGAGAGAGAGAGAAGGAGAGAGAGAAGGTATCTAGGGACCTTATTATTTCTTAAAATAATTCTCAGCGGCTGAGCCTTTCGGGTTCATGTCACTGCTGCAAAAGTAAATACCATATCTGACGATGGAAAAGTGATTTAAAGAAACCATATGGTAGCAGAAAATTGAATTCGTGTACAGAGTGACTATCATAGACCGCCACTACCACGACTGCTTTATCAGTACTTAGAGAGGGTCATCGGTTTAATATGATCATGAATTTGTATCTCATGTATTTTTTTAATTTTATTGCAATAAACTGCAAACATGTTAACTTACTAAAATTAATACTAAACATAATTTTATATGGCACCATTGTGCAGTCCAGCTTGATGTCGCTGGAATGTATTTCAGAACAAAGCATCGTTTTCTGTCAATATATATATGACTGAGAGGCAAGCGTCCCCTACTTAGCTTATCCAGACTAAGATAATTTGTTGTCTTTCTCAACTGACAGGTATATAATCATCATCAACGACAGCAGCATGCACACAATAGTGAAAGGCTTTTGGTCTTCCTCAAACCGTCCCTTTTGTATCAACGATAATGTTAGATTTTGTTATGGTTATCCTCAGCACCAGCACCATCCTCCTCATTATCATTATAATCATTGTCATCCTCATCATCATCGTAGTCGTCATCATCACCTTCACCGTCATCGCTGTCATCACCACCACCATCACCACCACCAACATACACTTCATCATCACCATCATCGTCGTCGTCGTCATCACCTTCATCGTCATCATTATCATCATCAGAATCACTTCCATCACCACCACCACCACCACCACCACCACCACCACCATCATTATCATCATCATCAGCAGCAGCAGCAGCATCACCACCATCATCATCACCTTCCTGAAAATTAACGCACGACTGCTAGGGTTTCTCATGTTATAACCGTAGTCCTCTGTTGGAATTCGGTACATTATGGTCAATCCGGGAACACCGATGGAGGGAGAGAGCTTCCTTTATTCACCATCATCACCATCACCGTCATCTTCATCATCATCACCTTCACTTTCATCATCATGTTCATCATCTTCATTTGCATATCCGTCGGCTTCATCATCAACGCCGTCGTCTCCATCATCATCATTATCGTCATCATCACCACCATCATGATAATTATCATCATCATCACCACCATCACCATCAACAACATCATTATCACCATAACCATCATCATCATTATCACCATCATCATCATCATCATCATCATCATCATCTCCACCACCATTATGATAATCACCATCACCATCATCACCGTTATCACCATCACCGTCATCATTATTATCGTTATCATAATCTTTAACAGCATTACCATGTTCACCATCATAACACAATTTAATGTTGGTAGCATCCCCAAACCATCATCATCACCACCACCATTGTGATAATCACCACCACCATCATCATCATCATAATCAACATCTGATAATATTCTATATATTAGAAACAGAAAATAGTATAGGCGTAAATTGGAATCCGGAACATATGGTCACCGGGAGCATCGCTGGTTGGGAGGAGAAAGAGAGTGGGCGTGAACGCATCCTTTATTGACCCAGTTCTCTACGAAGTAGGCAACGGGATGGATGCCGATGTGCAGGTATCTATCTATGGCGGAGGAGGGTGGATTGGTTTGGATGTGACGTAAGCATGTATACAGAGGTACAGAGGAAGACTGGTAAACTGATTTGATGACGTCAGAGGAAAAGGACAATGACACGGAATGTTTAAGATGTAAATTGTGTTATCGCTTTTATTCAACAAAAAATTCCTGCATAAAAAAATATCCGTTCCTATAGCGATTCAAGACATAACGTCCCTATGCGCTTCCAAAGAGCTTTCGAAATTATTCCCCTAGTTATATCTGCGGCCTATATATCGGGTACCCATTTACCTCACCTGGGTGGAGTGTGGCAAATGTAGATTAACGTTTTGCCAAAGGACGTTAGAAATTTACTATCTCTGGTTAATGGTAAATTCAGTGCAGTACAGCAGGATTAAACAAAATGTACCAGACGTAAAAAAAAAAAAAAAAAGTACTAGACGGTATGGTAGCGTATAAGGACAATTACCCACTGGATATTCACCCCCGGAAAATTACCCCAATGACAATTAAAGGTGAAGTCCTGATAATAAGTTGGTTTTAATAAAAGTATTTTTTTCGGGGGATATTTTTTTTAGGGGTGATTGTCCTGGGGGTCCAACAGAAGTAACAGAAGCAGTTATTAAATTCAGCAGTGGTGGGAGTAATACCAGTAGCACTGTTGTGGAGAATTAGTAATATATCGCGTCATAGGTGACAATGGGTCGCTGTAATAGTTATAATATAATGGAGATGAATGTTAAGCTATTAATAATCTCTGGAAGCACTAAGGGCTATCCCCAAAACAGCAGCAGTAGTCTAACCGTAGGCCCGTGAATAGTCGTACTATCATTTATATTGATATAATTATACTCCCTTTAAAACATTTCACTTCGCTATCAAATTATGATGCGTGTAGAGATAACCATCCTATTCAATTATGCTAACCGTATACCATGAAATGCCCAATGTCAACAAGATACAGGCCAATACGTGAAGGTCACTGTGCTTTTGATATTCATAATGTACACTTATGATCCGAGTTCGACGTCATGGTTCGAGTGCCGACCTTGCATGATCATTTCATTAATCATAATCATAATTATAACCATAAGCAAGTTCAGGTAGGAAAGCGAGTGACCGTTTGGAAATATTTAGCGCGGACTCTATCGAAGAGAGCTATTTGTGTAAAGGTTGAGGGCCCATGTGTCTAATTTGATACATTTTATGGCAATACCAGCTGACTAATAGCACACAAAATATCTCTCATTTCATTCAAAGAGCTTTGTAACTGAGCAAATTGAGATTATGATTTCTCGTTTGAATGGAGAGGTATAAAATAAAATATTGAAGAGTATGGTTGTTATTAGCCTGATATAAGTATAGTTCTTATTCCCCCTCCTCCTGCCCCCCCCCCGAAAGAATTTAAACCTCTTCGCTACTATTTTTCACGTTTAAAGGGCGTTGCGGGGATTCACACGTTGAAAATCTCCAAACTTGTGAAAGGGAAATAATCTTGTTTTTAAAAAAAAAATCATAATTGAAAACCTCCCTAACCATAATGGTGGCAGAATGTTCATTATTAGCCAAATTTACAGTCCTTTTTTATTTTTCAAATTGGAATTTTGCAATTTGCAGTGCTTTATTCAGCCCATTTGGTGTATACAAAATTACTTACATTTTCTTGCATATAGATAGCAAACTTTTGATTTGAAATTTTGCAGATTGATTTTGAGATATATTTTCAATTCCCCCGATGGAAAAAAAACTCCGTCAAATTAATGTCATTAGGCGTATACATCAGTGGAGGGATACAACCTGCCTTCCACGTTACTCGTTATAAAGAGACGGCAGTGAACATGGAAAATGGATGGGGAATTAAAAGTATTTTCACTTGATAGGTCAACCATGAAAATGAAGGTCATCCTTTTAATACACCCTCAAGGACACAATCGAAGGGAAAATTGATATTTTAATCACTTATTGACTATATTGATTGTGAGACTTGCAGGCAGTGAACAAGACTGTAGTTGAATCAGTGAACAAGAAAATTAAGGAATTTAATATTATATGCATTCATGGCAGCATTCAAGAAGAGAAAATAAAGAAGTAGGGGCAGCGAACCTGCCCTTTTCAGGACCGGTGGGGGGGGGGGGGGGGGGGGGGGGGGTGGTTCATGATAATTGAACAAAATTGTACACTGGCAGCTAATTCTCAAATTCGCATGCTTTAGAGGGAGGGGTGGGGCAAGGAAACAACCCCTAAGAATACACACTTGAACTTGGTTGGAAGGAATACAATGGAATAATCACGTTACTTTTAAAATACCCTCTATTTTAGCGTCTACAACTCTCGCGCGGCGGAAACATTTCGTCACCCCAGCTGCCATTAGAGCTACCTGTAATTGAAAAGGAGACTGTGAACCATCAAGATAACGACCAGATTTCACCCAGAATCTAATTGAAAATGAATATTTAATAGAGTCCCATATTAAGATCACCAAGCTCCCAGTTCTTCACGTGCAGTATAGTCTTCAAGAAAAACCTCTTCGAAACCTAGTATTTAATCTTCTTCTTTTTTGTCGTTGAGAAAATAATTGTTGAGTGTTTTTTTTTTTTCTAACCGCAAAAAGATGTTGTATTGCCCTTTGCGACCGAACCAATCGATGGACGGCTTTAAAAAAAAAATTACCGGTTTTTAGAACAAAAATGTATTAAAGGTAAAGACCAGTATTGGAAACGCCCTAATTTCAAAAAATGAAATGGAAGCTCTCATTACCAATTATGTGAAAGAATATGTTTTGACTAATACATGATGATACAAAATTAGCCGGGAAACCGCCTACTAATTCATATATTTGGTAAATTTGTTTCTCTCATGGTCTGTGAGAGATACAGGGTAGTCCCATATACATCTTTCTGTGTATAGTGCTTGTAACTTTACGAAGAATGGGCCAAATTTCTTATCATTTTGATGATTCCAGAACCTTGCAGAGGCTAGATGCTAGATGATCAACCTTTTCTGATCGATTCCACAACGTTTCTTTCACAATGCAATCGCATGACCATAACTGGTCTTTACCTTTAAAGCCTTCAAAAACTGGAAATATCAGCCCAAAGAGGTTTCCGACCGACCGACCAATGTTTTGGCACTTAAAGGGCAATGCAACAAGTTATGTTTTTTGTTAGGTCTTATAAGAAGAAGAGGAAGATATAGGCGAATCATAAAACGCATCAGTATTCATGCGATAAATCAACATGAACAAGAAAGGAAAGAGAGAGAGAGAGAGAGAAAGAGAGAGATAGATAGAGAGAGAGTGAGAGAGAGATAGAGAGAGATAGAGAGAGAGAGAGAGAGAGAAAGAGAGAGAGAGAGAGAGAGAGAGAGAGAGAGAAAGAAAGACAGGGGAATTAGAAGTGCTGATTATTGATGGCTTTCAATTTAATCCAGACTATATTTGGACGTTGTAAAGGTTACACATTAACGGCCATAAAATGCCACGGTCGTATATATTTCCCCGCCGCCTAATCGAAAACGACAATTTGAAAGCGAGATTTCTGACATGGATATTGCTCACAGCCATCTTCTTTCCCCGTTGCTTCGATAGGCTAATCGCCGACTACTATTAATTTCATCCCGGACAACTTACTCCCTACTAGGACAATTATCCCCCGGACAACTACCCCTATTGATCGTACCGTTTTTCTAGAGGTGTATTATCAATAGGAGTTTCTTTGGGGTATTTCTTTCGGGAAAATTGTCCGAGGGATGGCAGTCATCGTACAGATAATGTTGATTTTCTAGGCGGGAGTAAATCTGCAACTTTTATTTGAATCAAGACATTTACCAATACCCCCAAAAGGCCCATACTTTAAAAGGTTCTCATGTTATATTAACGACGTCATTAATTTAAACAACGGTAATGGACAATAAAGCTTCACCTTTTTAGTTGTCTTGGCAAATGGGTATGTTAAATCATGTATTGACAATGAATCACGGAAACCGATTAGGCTTATCAATCACTATGGTACCCCGTGTATAGATGAAAAGCAAATATTGGGACTAAATCCTTTGATAAACTGTTTTTAGATTGTGCAGATTGCAAGGAAAAGCACCTACCTCAACTTATCATGATTTCCTCGTTTAACGTGCATTACAGTACATGTATCGTATAGTCTAGTGGTTTGATCACATGACCGGAATTGCGAAGGTCTCGGGTTCGATCCCCGACACGGCACCAATGTTCTTATTATCTACACATTCGCCGCTCTATCCTCAGGAAAGAAATGTTGACCTGGTAGGATTTATTCTAACGATTTATTAATTTATCTATTACTAAGTGTATCCCTACATGCATTAGATTAGGGCTATTTCAAATTGGACATGACGAACGTCAGCACTAAATAATCGACCTTTTACCCCTATGATTTTATGTATCATATCAAAATGTTATTTTTTTTGGGTTATTATTTTATGCCAAAAATAAAGAGGAAGGCATGTACGTGAACTTGAATGCTTGACAATTAAAACCCGAGTTAATAATAAGGTCCTATTAGGTCTAGGATATGGGGGGGGGGGGGGGCGGCTTAGGTATATCCATTCGCCCTTTTTCGAATCTAAATATGCCAAAAAAAAAACGTAATCTTTGATCACTCAAGTCAACAAGAAATTCTCGCTCTTCATTAGATTTATCTTGCTAAACTGTTCAAGGTTATATGAATACATCGCAAATTCACATTACATCACAATACATCAGCAAATGGAACACATTGGATATAATCAAATCAATAGCATAGTTTGTAAATCTGTAATCATACAGTTACAATTCGGGTACCTCTCTGTGGAGACCATTTGCAGGCCCTCCCCGGGGTGTCGAGCGTTGTGGGGGCAGGAACAGTTCCCCGAATTACTTGGGAATACGGTGTGTATTCTATAAAATATGTTCAGAGCGAAAACACCCGAGCACTGCACTGACATGCCCCAACCGTAGGCACTACCCCCATTTAATGCTGAAGATACATTGATTCCCTTGATGTATACACCTCATTCAATTTCTATATACTCTGTGTATCATAAACTGTCACAAAGAGGTCAATCTATTATTTTAGAAGAAGCAATTACAGGCCGTCATATACACCAACGCTTTTTTTGTAGCACCTTATACCTCGTGAATGTAAACAGCTCTGTACATTCATCGACTTTTATTTTTATCGGAGCGGTCAATGTCCAAGTTTTATGTGGACAATCGGCCTTCGGTCTAGACTCTTGGTCTTAAAACACAGACCCCATCGAAATCAACAGAAATATTTTGTCAATATTAGATAAAGAATAAAAAAAAAAAAATAAGTAAAAATGGAATACCAAGATAACACCAGTAGTCACATATCAATTTTGGTAGCTGTTCAAAGGACAGAGTTTCGATCACAGTTGCAGAATGTATTGCTTGTGTTATATAAGACAGGTCACAGAACATTACAATTGTTCATGCTTGCAGCTTAGCTAGCTCGAATGAGGGACAAAGACAGTTCACACGAACCTGATAAAATCCCAATTGGAATAGCATCATGAAACCTGATTGAGGTATAAAGTTATTTACCGTTGACAAATAGAATATTCATACCCTTACCAAGTTTTGTAACTATTTAACTATATGAAAAATCGATTTGTCCCAATTTATTTTTCTTGTGAATGTGACGTATTAAAGCTTACATCATGACGTATTCAACAAAGGTCCTAATTCGACCAGTCCACCTTTCATTTTGAGTTACCTAAAACAAACACACAAGTTAAAATTTACAAGGAATACTTTAATCGTAAATATATACACTTAAGAAATCCAGCCATCTGATTGGTCGAAATTGCATTCATAAACTTTAACTATTTATGTAAAATTCCCAGTAACCATGGTTAAAACAGTTCTAAAACCCCAGTAACCATGGTTACCGGGAAAAAAGTTCAGTCTCCATGGTTACCCCATAGGTTTACATGTTAAAAAATGTTTTTTTTTTTCTCGGGAAGGTTACAATTGGGCTATTGCCCTCGGCACGCCTCGGGGCAATAGCACAATTGTAACCTTCCCTTGAGCGTATAAAAACAACTATTTCTCTCAAAGCAGTCATTAATACTATACTGTGGAAGAAAATGGGAGAATGCATAGGTTTCTATTGACCGTCTTAGTAAAAACGGATATTTTGTGTGCAGAGATTTGTAAAATTTGCTTTTGCCTTGAGTCGAATTGAACCCAGGTCTTTAGCTGTAATAGAACCACAATGCCCTTACAGTGGCATAGATAGATATATTGATAGACATTTTGGTCTTTTTTTTATAGGTGGGGTGGGGGGGGGGGGGGTGTGGGCTTGGGGGTTTAGCCTTCATTTTCTTATCAAGATTTTTTTGCTTCTTTTTGGTGAGGGGGGGGGGGGGTGTTGAGCCCAACCCCAATCCCCTCAGAACTGCTACTGCATAGGCTGCGGGGTTAATTTGGGGTAGAGCTTTAGTGCGATTTTAAAGGTTAAAGAGGACCTTTAAACAAAATGCAGTACATCGCGACTGATCAGTGCACTGACTCATTTTGTTTATCCTTTATTACGTCATCCGAGCATGTATACATTGATGTCTGACATGTGGTGATCTATGTAGAGAAGGCTATATAGAGTGACATGATTATCACGATATAGACCTACTCATCAAACATTACCACTGAAGGCCGTTCAGAAAGTCATTTCGGATTACACACTTAACCAATAATTTCATAAGCGGCATACAGTGGTGTAGCCTCCATATCCACATACGCGCTACGCCACTAGGTCTGCCAATAAGTCATTTAACACGAACGGTTCAATGCAACTTACAATAAAGTCTATAAAGACCGAGTTAATTTCATCCTCAATGCATCCACCCACCTTAATTATATCAATCAAATATTTATGACATTTTTCTGGAAAGGGCACACAAAGGTTAAACGTCCACCTTCTACAGCATTGAGCCTCACGCGCCGGTTAATGCCATGCTCTAGGCATAGTAACAATCAGCGGGACATATCGGTAAACCAACAGACCACGAGACCGACTGCCTACGAGATCGATGGTCTACGAAACCAACAGCCTAAGAGACCGATAACATGTCAGTCTGATGAACCCTAAACAAAAGTTAATAGAGGGCCTACAAGACCGGTCTCATGGGCTGTAGCCCAAGATCAGTCGGTATCAATCGCAAATAAGTTGCGATTGATATCAACTCTTTGTAAGACAGGACCCAGCTAGACACCTATTCCAGGACCACCTGAGATTAATTAACTCCGACATCTAGCCTCTATCGGGAAGCGATTTCACCTCTGTCAATATTATAAACTACCTTTCTCGTATTGTTAACTAAGGACCCCTTCCCCTTTTCTCTCTTTTTCAAAGAATAAAATAAATATTGTCCAGGCGTAGATGCCATATAGGAAAGTTGTCTTAGAAGGAAGTTGTCCAAGATGCAGTTGTCCATGGGTATAATCCCATAAGGTAAATGTCGAAAGTGGCAGTTCACGTTGCGTCTCTAGACTTGCCTGAAAATAAATTTGTCGGCTTCATAATGTTGTTAGCAAGAAAATCTTTGTACACTCATGTATTTTATATTGACACCAACAATTGATGCAAACTGACTCAATTTTTAGCACTTTAATGTAACTTTGTTGATATGGAAATTAAACAAAGAGACAACCTTCTTGCCCATAATATTGGTAGTTTAAATATTCGAGAGGGGTAGGGCGAGCTGCGGTACCTTGCCTTTGAATTTAGGTCAAGATTGCAAAGACTCTCGAGATATCATGACTTGTCAAGGGCAATATCACTATCCAATCGTAATTAGAATCAATGGTGGGATTACGTAATGTGTGTGTGTGTGTGTGTGTGTGTGTGTGTATTGGGTTTTTACAGACATGTATCAATCAGATCTGATTATTTACGTCTGAAGACCGACCTTTAAACGTCACCATTCGAAAGACTTGACTCAGTTTCGAACCTGCGTCCTCGGCTGAATCAGTTTGTAACTTCCACTTTTAGCTGGCTTACAGGCGCACACCACAACGCCTAGTTATAGTTATAGTCAATAGTGTGCCATTGTAATAGGTCGTTGTCATTATTCACACATTTCAAAAGGTGTCGCACAATCTCATGAAATTGCCTTAGCTTGATTTCTTGAAAGTCTATGCGATCGTGATCTAAATCTATCTAGACATTATTGTAACTTTATCACTAACCCTTCAAATCAGAATATCAGTACGTTAAAATATATAAAACAGTACATACGACAATAAAATGAAATATGACTTTATATACACACTGCTAGCCGATCAAGTTCAAATACATAATTAATGTTCTCCTTAAATCATTTAAAATGCAGAACAATGAAACCTACGCTCACTCACTCGAGAAGACTTTTTATCTGACGTACAATCTACCCATTAATGGATTCCAATTAGTCGCCAACTACGGGATGCGCGGGAAAAGATTGCCGATCGAAATGTGAAAGTTCACGTTCTATACGATGCGAAGGATTGGGTATTGGTTTTTAAGCTGTCTGAATGAAATAATGATTTCCAAACGCTAGCGGGTATAATACGCAATGGTATAAACATGACTGGTCTTAAGTTTGGGCGGTATATTCAGACGTCATGTTAATATTCTGACTCGATTGATGTCAGATGTTATCGTTATTAGAGAACATAACGATTAGTGAGAAAAATCAAATTATGAAATCCAGTGAGACCTGCCTATGTAAAGAATTCAGGGTAGAAAATAAAAGTGGCCTTTATAGGCAGGAGGTCCTTATGTACAGGTTTCTGTTATACGAGTACTACTGGCAAAGTCTGTTTAATTAAGGAAAATAAAAATTGTTATCTTTATAGACATTGACAGGTGGTCGCTAAACAAACTAATGAAGAAAAAAAAACGAGAGAGTTTTCCGCTTATAGCAATCTATGATCGAAAGGTAGATATTGTTAATAATACAATTGTCCAGTCTGCTATCTGAGCAAAATTCAAACCATTGTCAGCTACCAAGTAATTTCAACTAGTATCTAGAGGGAGCACAAATAACGTCGATGCAATGATTTTAGTTTATCGACCCAAGCAAAACTACGCGTGAGGAGGGGGAGGGGGAGGGGCATGAGAGCATAGGGGCAGATCGATGCCTCCAATCGAATATCGAATAAGGGAACAAAAGAAAGGGAACGAAAGAAAGAGAAAGGGAGAGGGGAGGGTAGGAGAGAGGGAGGGAGGGAGGAGCAGGATAATGTCAACACGTTGATACAATCTCCTTCCCACACCCCCACCCAAATGACACCAGTATCCAATGAATATCTGGATCTAGGCTACTCCAGTGTTAGAAGTACCTTCCCTTCCTCTCAAAGTGTTTTACAGCCGCAAATAGAACACCACATTCATCAAACCGACGACAAAATGATTCATAAACAAATTATTAGACCATGCTCCATTAATCATAATTGCTTTTGATTTGGAAAATGTATTTCCTGAAATGGTTAAACTTCAATTGGATATTCACGGTAGCTCTATAGCGAGCAGAGGAAATCGTTTTTTTTTAAAATGTATTTTCGTTTTGACTAAAGACAAATTTTGACAAATGCTGGATTAGATTTTATTTAAGCTCGTCTATTTTCATTAACTTATACATTTCTATGTCGCGTAGAGTGTATTAGATCTTCTAAAAGCAGAAAATAAAACGAACATTTTAGTTTTTATCATGAAGTGATTCACATATTTTTCTGTCAGTTTGAGCTAATACTAATTGGTCTGTTAAAGGAAAATATACGCATGATGTTAGGTGAAGACTACTAAGACGAATGAATGCGAAAACTCATCAGTATAATAACCCTTTTACTCGTATGTCTACTACATTAACATTTTTGAAAAATGAATAAAAAACTATTTTGATACTCTCAATGTCAGTGAGACGTTAGCAAATGAAATTATAATCACCAGCTTCTTCATCTTTGACCCCAGACCATTTCCTTTGTCATTGAAATTATCATTTAATCACTGCCATTCTCATTTCCAACGCCATCATCATCACCGACACCATCACCATTAAAACGACTGTCACAACAAACCCGGACTAACATCGCCCATCACCATCATGAACATCATCATCACCATCACAACAACCGTTGCTTAAATCACCCATCAAATAATCAAATAACCATCTGCCATTACCATAGCAATGACGACCATCACTATCATCACAAAAACATCCATCATCACTGTGATCACCATAACTACCATCATTATCGTTATCAAACCCATCACCTTTACCATTGGGACAGTGTATACATTCTCATCATCAACACCATCTCCATCACCATCTCACAAAATCTCATCAGTACTATATAAGCATCCTAAGCATCGTCAGTTAATGATAGCGTCACTTAAATCGTGATCATCATCACATCCATGAACATAATGAAGCTCACCATATTTTCTCCCAACATGATATCATAATCAACATCATCACTAGCATCACAAAATTAGCATCAGCATCATTATCATCAACATCATCTTCATCAGCATATCATAACCCGATTACCACGGTTACCATTGTCAACATAATCACTATCACCATCACCATAATCTCTTCCATGACACTTTCACTTTCACACCATCACTACCAACCACCTGCGGTATAGTGAGCGAGAAGATGCAGTCCCTGACACTGGAAGAGACCACCTTAGAGCATACACTGTCAACCATTGACCATTGCTCTACCGTTTCAAGACATCCATCATTATTTTTTAACATCTCTACAATCAATAAACTTTATCAACACTGACAACATATTCGTAACAAGACAAAAATAAAAGATATACCTATACCATTTTAAATAAAGGCTGCTCCTGGAGGGGTTTGAAGGGGTATGTGGCTATGATCATTTTAGAGTACTTACCGATTAGAGCGGTCGTAGTAATACTTAGGGACGATGAAATCCTGCACGGCGGAGTATATATCAAAAAGACCTTGGCAGGATGATTTTAATTTTGCCTTCCATTGTGGCGCCTTATACGAGAACCCATAAGCATCCATCTCGCACTAGATGCAATTTCAAGTATATCCCTCAAATAAAGCGAATAAGCTGATGCGAGACGTTCATGAATATATTCCGAATGATATGTCCAAAATGATGCTTTCCGTGTTTTCTTGGACACGGCCCAGCAATCTCAACGTGCACGCTACACTATATGCATAAGAATGCCCATGCCTCATGTGGAAGCCACCCGGAGAGTGCGTTTTAATGCGAGAGCGCCCATGCGAGCGTGTGTGTGGGTATCAATGGAGAGAGAGCGAGTGTGTATTGTGTGTGTGAGAGTGTGTGTGGGTGCGAAGCACCGGCGGATTCGTGTAATTCAGTGGCGTCCGCGTAGAAACCATTCAACGATTTTGGCGTGCGTACGCATTTCCAGATGCTCCAAATAGAATTACATGCTCCAGAAGGAAAGCAAGATGAAGAAGATAGCATCAGCAAATAATGATTTTCGCCATGTCGGCTGATGGAACCCACCGTTTACATTCGAAACACGAAATACACAGGTTTTCTTCTTTAAAGTCCCCAACTAGCGATTCGATGCGAGAATGTCAGCAGAGAAAAAAAATGGATCTTGAGTAACGCGCGCAGTGAATGGCTACAGAAATCAATATTCTAGACGGGTAAACGTATGATGAAAGATGTATGACGTGAAAATGGATGGGAGGAGAGGAGAGAGGAAAACACAATACACGCTCATGAATAATTAATGTGCAAGTCTGCAAAGACCAATAAAAATAACAATTTAAGAGCGGAGGTGGTGTAAAAGAAGTAATTGCCAGCTGTTCGTGTATTATTGACAGTATTACAATTCAATGGGGTTAGAAAGTTGATGTCAAGATGATCGTAAAAAGTAGGAATTTTGAGAAAAGATAAAGTCGAAATTAGAATCCCTTTGTCTGAACCCTGATTTGTGTAATTGTGTCTGTACTGCAGATATATATATTTAAATACGCACTTCGATTGGATGTAACAATTTTTTTCGTATTCAACTTGATATGCGTAGACATTGTAGATGTACCTAGAGAGAGGTAAAATCTTCCAATTTACATGTACATTTTTCTGAAAATTTAGTTCTATACTGATCGATGATATGTTATTTATGAATATACATACATTAACCAAAAAAAAAAAAGAATTTAAATGCTTCAAAAACAAGACACAGATTGTGAAAATAAACTAATGAACGATAATGTTATAAATGATAATAGCCTATTACTGGGAAATGTCCTAATATGTGGTCGTATCTGAAAAAATGACAAGAAAAACACGTTTTCAGATTATTTGGTTTATCAGGGTAGTCTTGTCTATTTTATTTATATCGTCAATTTGCTATACATTATAAAAAAAATCAGAGGTAAAGTTTTATATTAAAGACCTTTATACGATTATCATTTTGCTTAAAATTTGCCTTTGCTTTTCAGGCATTTAAAAATACAAACATTAACGCACAGTGATCTATTCGGTGTCCACATGAAAATATATAAAAAGCACCATTAGTAGAAATCAACTGATCGTCATATCTTTCGGCAGTGCCAGTCATTGCCTTCCTAAATATTGACCCTCATTCCCCAAAATATGATGACAGAACGAGGACAAAGGAAATGCCAGACACCAATAATTAATGCCAAATACCCCAGAGCTGCTGCATTGCAATTAACCTACCGAATTATCGATATGCACTAAAAATCGATGAACCATTAACTACGGCTAATTGAGCAAGGCCTTCTTTATTCTTAAGTGTGCCGGTATTATAATACTCCAATTACTCTTAGTATCTTCTATTTTGTTTCAGATCAGGAGATCATTCAATTCGATTTTATTTAAATTGACAAAGATGATTACAAAGTAAAACAGACTTTGTGCTGATTTACGATGTGGCTCGTATTTTACTAAATTTTTTCTTTAGGTTTCGTTTACGTTTTATTTTCGTTAAAAACGGAATTTCGACACAGGGTTGGGTCTAACTGAATTAGTAGAATACCCCCCCCCCCAGTGATCCTTATTCGATTCCATCAACACAAACTACATTTCATTTGAATATGTGAATACAAATGATAAATACACAACTAGAAATAAGTAAATTAGTTTTGAGCAATGATATTTTAGTCCAGACGAACCGACGAGTTTAAAAAAACACACACCATTACAAACACACACACACACACACACACCCCACCCACAATTACACTCACTTAAACCATGATTAACACATCAACACACCCATCCACACACACGCACTTACACCATGTCTAACACAACCACACACACATACACACACGCACGCTCTAACACCATGACTTACACACCCACCTACACGCGCACACACATACATACACCAACACACACGCACTTACACCATGACTATGAACACACCCACACGTGCGCTCACGCCCACATACACACACACACACACACACACACACACACACGCAGGGCCATCAGGACGATTGATGCCGATGAGGCTTCACTGGGTGAACAACATCTTTATTACTATTATTTTAAATATTGTATTGAATTTGAATTGACTTTATTTCCACATTTGCATTAAAAATAATATTCTATTTTTCTCTCACTCCAATAGCGTGAATGAAGATCATAATGTGAATACTTTGTTCTCGATATCAATATTAATGCTATTCGGTAACAAATTTGATTTAATTTCCACTGCAACATGTCTGATAAATGGATACTTCTTTGTCTTAAATAAAAGGATACATTTGTAACTCCACCCTATAAAGACGTCGCTATAGAAAGGAAATTTGTCATTCCTTATTAAAGAAGTACATTTTAATAAATTTCTTTCGGCGTGCATATTAATACTACAAAGAAAACACATTGCATAGATTCATGGCCTGTTTATGATTTTGATCTACATATATTACTGTAAGTTATAGGGTGGAAAGTTAGCGGATATGTATTGTTAATTCAAGCAATGTTTCTATTGAAACTTCGCGATTGATAATATTGCAACTGTTGACAAGTTCCAAATACTGTGACAATTTCCTTGATGAAAGGTTATTAAAGTGCTATTTTCGAATCGTATGATCATTTTATGACTGTCGTCAAAAGAATTATCTATAGATGGGTAAAACAATGTATTTACACCCCTTTAACATTAAACGATTGAGGGGAGTAGTCTGCAAAAGTAAACTGGGAGACAGACATAAAAGAGAAAATGATGAAGATAAAGATAGATAGAGAGAGAGAGAGAGAAAGAGATACAAAAATGGGTATATAGAACGAAGATACAGATTGGAATAAAGGAAGAGAAAGAGAGAGAGAGAGAGAGAGAGAGAGAGAGAGAGAAAGTAGTGAAAGAGAGAGGGGGCGGGTTTTTTTTTCGGGGGGGGGGGATATACAAAGCGATTTCTAAAAGCGCCATGAGCGGGGGAGGGTGTTAATAGATAAGAGTGTGCGATGAACGGTCTTCAGATCGGGTGATAGTAGAAGCGGTCATCGGAATTCAAAGAAGACTGTCCACCGTAACTATTCAAGCATGGCATGTTGCAATCTGTATTCGGTTTATCCGACCAAATTGCACTGAATAAAAAGGTGTAGAGTGACCGCACCTGATTACAATTCCTCTTCTTTCTTTTTTTGCATGAAGAATATACTAATATATTATTCACTTAAACGATAACAACTAGACCTACGTTTATTCCGTTCTGGCCTGACAATAGGATTTGTTATAACTTATTAACTTATTATAATACAGTCATGATAACATGTTTTTTTGAGATGTACAGAAAAGGGCTGTCCCCCATCGGCACTAACTCCTTTCTCCATCTTTAGGGCCTAATATCTCTCATCCCCTTTCTCTCTGCTTTCCATCCGTCTATCTTTCTTCCTTTCTCTCTATCCCTCTCTCTGTCTTTCTCCCTTTTTGTGTATTTTTTTGTTTTTGTTGGTCAAACCTTTTAAAGGTAACCAGTAAAATCTCGATTTCTAGTGTTGCAGCTTAATAAAAACTTATGTTATTTTAATAAAAATGTGGAATGAGGAACGTGTCTGTTATAGTCAGCCACGCATGACATATTTTCATTTCATTTATTTTCCACATTAAAAACCAGAAGAATATACAAGGTATATATAGCAATCTGTATTCCAGTTACTTTAACCACGTTATTACCTTCTATAACGTGTCCAGAATGACAGCACGAAAATAAAATTCCATTCTTTCTATCTTCTGCGTTAAACCATACGCCACTCCCACATAATTATGATGATACAAAATAAAATAAGATTATATGAAAAAAGAGAGGAAATTTCCTATTTTCCCCTTTATAACACAAATTTATCGCATTTTTAATGGTTGAATATGTCTTGAGAAATACTGATATTTACGCATGTACATGTATATGCATCGACAGAGGTTTTCCATATAAAATGTTATCGACTTCATCGTCGCCATTAAAAAACCTTTGGGACCCCCTCTATTTCTCTCTCTCCTCCCGTCTCCATCAAAACTATCTTTCTCTCTCTGTCTCCCTTTATACACACGCTCTTTATCTCTATCGCACAACTACACAAAAGCACACTCTCTCTTTCTTTCTCTCCCAACCCCTCTCCTTCTCACCCACTTCCTCTCTCTCTCTTCTTTTCCCTTCTCCCTAAAATCTCTCTCTCTCTCTCTCTCTCTTTCTCTCTGTCTCTCTCTCACATGCACAAAACTTTTCTCCCCCTTTTTCTCTCCAACACATCTACAAAACAAGCGCGCTCACCCTCTTTCTCTTTATTATCTTCAGGTTTAGTTTGCTATCTTTTGGTCTTCTTCTATTATACCCGTTTTCTGCCCACTACCCCTCATTTCTCTGTCTATTTGTCTGTCTGTCTTTATATCTCTCTCGTCCATATCTCTTCACTTTTTCCCTCTCCCTTTCTTCTCTCTCTCTCTCTCTCTCTCTCTCTCCCTCTCACCCTCTCTCTCTGTACGCGTTTTTAAGTCTCTGTTTTCATCTATCATGTTGTCAATACTATACGCAAATCAATTTTGGGGTTAGGCGTACACCTTTGGTGTAAATTTTCAATGCTTTGGAACACTGTTTGATTAACTTAATGTCATTGTGTAATCTTGTGTAAATTGATAGTTGGGAAAGAAATATTAAACCTTGACTTTCTCTATAGTTTGTGCATTATAAATCATTTTTACATTTGCATTACTTTGAGGCAGTTTAAGATTATTGAATTCTGCACAATTCAATCATTTTATAAAATTAGTGTTTATCCTTTACTAAGTTACATTTAGGAATTGCGTAAAACTACTACAAATCCTTAATTCATGGCTCATTAACTAACAATAAATAACATGTCAATTTGCTACTCCCGGAAATGATTTTAACTTTCACCAAATCTCACTAAACAGAAAGCACCCATCTTGTAGCGCCTTCTCGCGGGCACGCCTTCTCCGAAAATGCGTCCTTAATGATTTTACAATAAGCCGTGATGACACGATGTTTTAATCTATCTCCCTTTCTCCTATGTTCCTTCGGGCGTACATCCTTTCTCTTGACCGCTAATAATACGTTTACGTTGACAGACATTTCGGTTTCACTTACGCATTTTAATTACTGACTTTACCTCACCCTACCAAAAAAATAGAGACACCGAAATTGTATAAAAAGGGTGCAGATTCTAGTTTGGAACCATCGGACCAGCAGCAGAAACACTTGTATACACCAACCAGCCAAGGGTAAGTGAAAATATTGTTGTTAACCTTTTAAGTTAGAGACAAGAAAATATTTGACTCAATTGGAGGCAGTGTTTAATAATTTCAAGAATATTCTTATTGGCTCCCAACCTTCAAATCAACTAATTTTTTAATTGTTTGAATTTGAGAGCTGAAATCTATTTGAGTGAAATATATATGTTGAAATACTGTGTATAGGTACTTGATATTCCAAAAGTAATTTTTATCTTTGATTCTAAAGCAAATCAAGGCTTTTCTGGTACAAAAAAGCAATCTATATATGACAGTGACTGGTTTTAAGGGAAATTATTAAAAATCTTTGTGCTTTAAAGTGTACATGTATCTGACTGCGCAAACTCCACATGACTTAAATGTGCTCAAGGTGCAAAAGAAAAAGTAGAAACATGAAAATACACAAAAATTAGACAATTTAGAAAATAAAGGAGATCTACTGTTTTTCAATTTTGAAATACGAGTTTTTAATGTTTTTTTAATAGCAATTTACTCGTGAAATAGAGTAAACCTTAAGCTTAATAAGGGTATACAAATCTTAAAATCATCCAGTTTACTTCAGAAGGATTTTTCATACGAGATGATATCTTAATCGTCCATTTCTATCAACTCAGAGTTATCTTATCTTCGAAAAGAGTTTACCTCAAACGCGTATTAGTTGTTTAAATTCATGGGCGTATCCAATATTGGGCACAGTTTTGATTTCTCGGAATAATTTTAAATATGTTTAACGGAAGCAGAACCAAACTCAATCCAAATGTACTGGCGAAAAACAATCTAGCCCTAAAGAAATCTAAATGGCTAGATTTACAAGTACCTTCACTTTCCCTATTCTTGACAAATCCTTTAACAGTTGACTTCCAGTGATTGGCTTAAACAGAAAGTATTACCTCCTCTGAATAGCTGACCGCTAGCAAAATATTTTCTTTTGGTAAATAATTGTCACTTGCCCTCATTGTAGGCCAAGTATAAATTGATTTAATATATTATCCGCTAAGTATAAAGTGCATTAAAATACAAGAATCGTAAAACAGTATAAAGAGAAACAAATACCTTAAGAGGCTTACTCCAATGACGTCCTGTATTCCCAAATGGAGTCCTAAAATATCCACCAAATATATTCTTGCCAGACATCACAGAGCTCAACAATGAAGTTCCTCTACGTCTGCCTCGCCTTCGCCCTCGTCGTCGCCTCCGTCGCCGCGTTAGAAGACGATGACGAGCTCTTCGACCTCATGGACAAGCGTTCGATGGACGACAGTGACCTCCTGGAATCCATGCTCTACGAGAGTGAGCCCATGGTGAAGAGAGGACGATTCAAATGTGAGTAGAAAGTAAATGTGGTATAGGAGGGAGAGAGAGAGAGAGAGAGAGAAAGAGAGGATGGGGTGGGATGGGGAAAGCATACCCAACACAAGCGCCTTGCTTCGCGGGATCTTTATCCTACTTCCATGACTATTGTAATATAGCGACTTGTAATATATATTCAGCACACTCGAAATGGCGGTTCGAAATTCTTTTGTGGTGGGGAAGGGGTCCATGGTTTAAAAATATCTTGGAAAATGGGATAGGAGGAGCAAATTATTACATTTTCAGGTGCCATCGAGGGTATAGAATTAGTCACTTCGAACCTTTACCCTTCATTTTCATTTTCGACACAAGATATGATGTGATAACTTTATGACTTTAACATTCAACATTCATGTCGAATTTTGTAGAATAGCGTTGATAGTTTCTATTTTATATGATTTTAAATTCGACATTGTCTCAATATGTAGTAGTTTTTATGTTTTTATACATGTCATATAAATGTCTACACGGTGTCACGATCTAAACAATTTCCTGAGTACAAACGAGTAATATTTACTGATTTTAAAGGACCAGGTTAGTGCTTAATTAATGATCACTTCTCTTTCTTTTATCTCCAGACTGCAAGAACGACCGTGGAGACAGCTGCGTGTGTGACCGCAAGTTCAGACGTAACAACAGGAGGCGATACGTTAACTGTGTACCAAAGAACAAAGGAACACCCATCTAAACGAACCCTTTATCCATCCTACACCAACAGAAACTTTAACAGGTGAGCATAATTATTTCATATTGCCTATAAAAATGGAGATCAAACGAGGGAGGGGTTGGGGCCGCTGTCCCCTATTTAGAGAAAGCAAAGTATGCGAAACCATCACTCTTCCTGTTTTTTAACGTTGTATGCTGTGACAACGGTTGCACTGCCCTGGACAAAATATTAAATCCATCCCTAATACTAACCCTAAAAACGATCTACAATCCCAGTGTACCCCTTTATCAGGTAATTATCTAATTCTTTCACGAGAGCCCTGAGCAATTCTCGCCCGGGAAAATTATTCCTATGAGACATATAATAGGGTATTGAAATTGTTTCATTTTTCGAAAATAGTTGAGATCATGTCCCGGATTGTATATACAATAACAAACTGTTATTTTCATATACAATTCAATCTTGTCCTCGAGCTATGAGCTACTATCTTGTCGGTTAAAATAAGTGTGACGCTCGTATAGATGCACAGATATATACAGAGGGAGAGAGCACTAATCATTAACTCATTTTGGCGGCAAACCAATCTATTTTGTTTATTAGGATATGTGTTAATTCTGTTCCAAATTGCATCATTGTCTCAGTAAGGGTTCAATATAAGAAGTTAATGGTAATGTGATCTTGTTGTTGGCCATTGGACCTCAGATAAATAGGTCCTGGCTCAAACCCATGTTACCATTATGTAAAAATTATTTCCCCTTTTTCAATTTATTTGGTTCCAGATGCTGCATAGTACCCGACAACGTTTCCAGTCGCTAAATGATGTCGCCATGTTTAAATTCCAGTTGATAATTTCTTCAGACTGCAAACAAAATTTATTTTATACATGTAGGTACATGCACTAAGTACTTATATGACGAGACTAAAGAAAACAAAAACGGTCTCACATTAAGTGTTCAATTACTGTTGGATTTTGTTTTTCATTTGAAGAGAAAATAAATATCTGAAACGTAAAATAAAACATTTTTCTTTATTGAGTGAGATGTACAGTGGTACTGTTACTAAATAGAAGAGTATACATTTGGAAGCACATGACAAATAGTAGACAGAGATAGAGTGATAAAGGGGAGAGAGAGGGGGGAATAGGGAGAAGGGGAGGGAGAGGAAGAATAAGAGAGAGAGAGAGAGAGAGAGCGTGTAAGATAGAGAGAGAGAGAGAGAGAGGGAGGGGGAGGGGAGAAAGATGCAAAATGAGAGGTGAATAGAATAAGAAAGTGAAAATAACAATTTTTTAAACGCAGTAATAGTCAAAGATTCAGAATTGAGGAAAATGTCATCAAGGAAAAATACAAATTTGAAATGAAATCGAATGTGAGTGAAGGCCATAGATTAAAAAAAAGTTCTCAAACAATACATTTTTAAGGGAAAGATGGGCTGTTTCCACGATATCGAACAAAGGGAAATGAAAAAGGAATAATAATAGTGATAATATACTGTTTTTGTACTACGTCCCTACGGTTCAAAAGAACTTTGGAAATTATTACCCGGCTATAATTATATATAGCTCCGGCTGCCGTGAAAGTGCATTTCAAGGAATAACCTACCAAAATACCACGTACTAATTTACCTCAGCCTGGTGAACTGTGGAAAACAACGAAAGAGAAATAAATGACTGAGAGGGACAAAGAGAGTAGAGAAAATTCAGATCGAAAAGAATAATAATAATAATACATTATATTTATATAGCGCTTATTACAATGTTCCTAAGCGCTTTACAAAGTTGTACTTAGATAATAATACATTCAATAACTATAATTAATATATACTAATCAATCTACAATTAATTCAAAATACATACATAAGCACAGATACATCTAGTAAATACATATAGATACAATAGAATACAATTAATTTTAGGGCGAAACATTACAAAGTCAAATTAAGGCAATTACATTACGTCTACCGTGTAAAACACATTAAAGCTACAGACTAAGAGGGTTTAACAGGGAGAATTAAAAAGAAATGTCTTAAGGGAGGATTTAAAAGAATCTAACGAAGAACAAGAAAGGAACGATGAAAATCAAGGGAAATGAAGAGCAACCCAGAGAGGTACTGAAAAATAGATGGCAAATTAATAAATACAGTCTGTGGGTAGGAGTTGGCAATTGCCGAAAGATTTTAGATTATTATTTATATTTTGAGAGGAAATAACGTGCAAGAGGATTTACGGAAATCCAACCTGTACGCCAAAATATTTAGAAAGAAAGCATACAAATGAACAGGAATTAATGGTAAACGATAATCGGATAAATAATAACAATTTTTCTGACATTTGACAAAAAAATATACCTATAATATTAAATGTAAAATTGACGACTGGGTAATATATTTGTAATGCATGGTCGAAAATATTTAAAATGATCTAATTACAATTTTCCTTTTGATTTCAAAACATAGGCCTACAACATAATGGTAACCATAATATATAACATATCTTGAGTAAATTACCGAGAGAAGCTTTGTAATTGAGGGAGCATGAAATTCATGAAAATTTTGTCATTGGACATCAATTATTGGTAGAAGTGTCCTCAAAAAGTGTAAATGGCAAATTTAATATTCGTGAATTTTTAGTGATCTCATCGGTCAAGTAATCAGAAATACATCATATGTCAAAAATTCTTAATTACTTTCGTCATCATGAGAGTGTTATATTCAACACGTTTGATATCTCTTTAATAAGGACACTGGGCAGTGGCGTTGCGATAGGGGGCAAGGGGGCACGTGTCCCCTCCTAATCCAATCAAAGGGGGTAACAGAAAAAGATGGAGAGGGAGAAGGGGAGGTAACGTAGGAGGAAGTATACCTTTTCCAAACTCTTATATCGACGGCCTCATCCTTTCGCCTTCATTAACATCCTATTAGACCGCCCCCTTCCATGACACAGTGGCCCCTTTACAGCTGGATTTCATGCTACGCCACTGGCAATGGGAACTCCTCGGCTATATCCTGCGATAAAAAAGGTACTTCATCCTTATTTCAAACTAAAAAGGCAACACTTCCATCATTCCAAAATGCCTCGCGTAGGAGTGTCAGCCGTAAAATATGTTTTCCTTTCTTTTCAAAACACCGGCTTATCTTTATTCATTGGATGAGGATAGGATTCTCATAAATTAACAAAGTGTTGGAGCCACCTAAAAGCAGATCTGTCAATAAGTAAAAATGTTATGCGTCACGTTGCCATTAGAATATCCATTAAAATATTTTTTTAGACTAATTTATTGATGTGAGACATGTTATATTTTTGAAGATCATATTTTCAAAGCGCACTTTAAATTTGTTACATTAAAAAAAGATGTCCTACGTGATATTAAGTGGCTTAATAATTATCATTTCATTAAAAGCAGAAAATCGACAAAAAAACGTCAGTAAAAATGTATTGAGAAAAATATTTTGAAGTGGAAATCCTTGAGCTAGACTCGATTAACCACATACGGAAAAATCAGTGCTTTTTCTCACTGGCAGATTTGAGAAGGGATGGGGGGGGGGGGGGGGCATAACCGATCCTTGTGCCTTTAAAAACAAAGATGTTTAAAATGCCCCCCACCCCGATTGTCATTTCCCTCCCCCAAAGGTAGAGAGTGTTTTTTGTAAATGATAATATACCGAGGCAAGTTATCGCTTTGCAACGGCGCTCTTTTGATATTGATATTGTTATGCTGTTAACACTATTTAAACATGAACGGTTTTAGAGGAATAATTTTGGGGCTTCCGGGGATGGGGCTTGGAGTATATTTCATTCATTTACTACATGCGCCTCCCGATTTGTTTAATAACTTTTTTTTTTTTTTTTTTTTTTTTTTTGGGGGGGGGGGGGTTGAGTGTGAAAGCCCTCAAGGTCATTTAAAATGGGAGGGCAAGTTGCGTACTTAAGATAAGCCACTTTGGTCCCCAAATGGATTAGGGGGGAGGGGGTTCACCAGTGGTGTGCATGACAATATGCATGTACTAATAGGGATAAAAAGATAGGTCTGGAATTGCCTTCAGAAGAAAAGAAGAAAAAACAAACAAACAGAAACGACGGTCATAGATGGCGCTAATGAAATGGTGTACAGGGACGTGCATTGAGTTCATTGAAATGAGTTCTGCATTATTATGCAAAAAATAATTCACTGAACTTACATTACACACATAAATATGTCATTTAATGATGTTTAGGCCATGTGAAACACATCGCGTAAGTGTATTATGCAGTGAGATGCAACGTGTTTGAATTTAAAGATAAAGTTGAGTTCTGGTCAAGTTGAATTGTGAAAGAAACTGTGTGGTAGCCAATGAAAATGGTTAAATCATGTAGAACATAGGCATTGGTGTATGACTTTGAGGTTTTGGAATCATCACAATGTTAAGAAGTTGGCCACATGCACTGCATGCCATAAATATGTGTATAAGGGACTACACAAACATGTAGCATGAAAGGGTGATCCACATCCTTTAGCTTTTACTTGTCCTATTTTGAATATTAGGGCGTTTAAAGAGTCATCCTTTTTAGGGATTTTTTTTCTTTCTACGATACTATTCTACACTAATTCCCGAGAACTCGATCTTGTCTTTTACATAAGTCGGTAAAAAAAATATAAAAAAACCCCTGAAATTACGTTATCGTAAGGACTAATAGGCTACAATAGACTAATATGTCAATGTGACAGCATTCCCACTGAATAAATTACATTCATACACAATTAGCCTGGGGGTGACTGCAATAATATATACGAATCCCCTTCCTCTAAAAAACAAGCATACACAAAACAAAACAACAACAACGCAAAAACATAACACCTTCTCTTGGGATTTAAGGCTATTCATGACTACATTATTTCTATGTAGAATGAGTGTCTAACCCTAATTTGATTCAGAATTTAAAAAAAAAATATTGACATGGCAGCAAAATTTGCCCTTGGACGTGGCGAGCAATATATACAAAGTCAATATAACGTGTTTATGCCGTTGCCCATCGCAACGGTACCTATACAATTTATACCATATAAATTACTGGAATATCGTATATATGCGTTAGCTCACTGACAGTGGACAATAATGCTGTTTTTGACCCGTTTTCTTTACAATAATGCTATTCATGGAAGTGTTTTTTTTGGTGAGTATACGTTTGCAATGGACCATAATAATAATATGCTTAACACGTTGTATAACGACCGACAACCGTGCTTGTGCTGTATGGCATGTATATTATAATACCATCGCATACGGATCATATTCATACCGGCATATTATAACGTGTGCAAATAATGGTGTATTTGCCACAAATTATTCTTCCATTGCGCTTATATACATGGCCCGTTGTAAGTAGATGATTCTAATACTATCGAATGTGATATTTGCGTTCATGATGATGATTTTGACATTTATCTATCAGGTGATGTGTTTGACAATGCTTGTTATTATTTTCAATAGAAATTGTGTACGTCGAGCATAGAATTCAATAAATAGCTTACTTGTAAACGGGTTTTGTCGTAACTATGAAGCATTGTGCAGTGAATTATTAATGGACTAGTTTTGATTAATGATGCGTATACAGTTTTGTTAGAACATTGGATGACTAATTAATATCATTAATGATATCAGTCATGACAGGTTAAGGCGCAAATATTAAACTGATATACACACTATCAATTGCCTGTGGACTTTATCAGGTGATTAATTATCACAGAAGGGGAGAATTAAATAATCGTGACAAAGGTACATGTAGGTACATGTAGGTACAAGTAGGTACAAGTACGTACGTGCATGTACATGCTTGTAGGTGTGATTTAATACTCAACGTTATTCCCCCTGGAATAATTATTCTAATACTAACCATAAAATTATAATTATCGGCCACCGTCGTTCCCGAAAACTAACCTGATAAATTGTTGAGATGCACAACAGTGTCGGTCTCGATGAACGTTGATCTAGCGTGCTTTAAGCCTCGGTCACAAATGCCATTACGAATTGCTACGAACGCCGTATACGAACGATTTTCAGACAATGGAAATTCGGGAAGACAATGGAAAAACAGCAGGGAGATTCGTACGAAATTATCGTTCGTACGAACCTTTGTGACCGTAGAATTAGCCAAATCAAAGAACACATGAAACATCCATAAATGCTATTTACTAGGCAAATTTTAAAAATACTAAGAAGAGTAGCAAGTATGTTTTCACAATTTATTTAAATAGAAATGTTTTCTTTTTTCAGATTAATCATCTCTCTCCGGGAAAGCATATTAGGAGGAACAGCAAACCTGACAGCACTTTCACAACAGAGTTTATCGCATTAGATGGATAAAAATAGTTCGAAAAATAAAAGTGCAGATTGTTAAACATCCTTTTACTATTTCCTATTTGAAATATCGAGTTGCTTCTCGTTATTTTAACGAAACTCATCAGATCAAACACAATAAACTTCGTTATGTCCGAACAGAGGAACAAACCATTCCTTTCACAGATTATCTTTGTAAAATTACATACAATTCCCATGTTATACAATGATACAGGTTTCTTACGAGTAGGTGTCACAATGAGGGAATTTATCTAAAAATGGCATAAATTATGTTGTTAAAATTTTGATGTTAATTTTTTGTAAAGTTCTAACACGACGTGCTGGAACAGTTCCCCCTAGGATTTTGTAAATTGAGACTGCACATGCCACTAGTTATACTTTCTACGAACTTAAGCGATATTACTCTGACGTCACGATGACGAACGAATCACATGGGACCAGCTGTCCCATGAAAGGAGGCGTGGATCCCAATACGCTCAAAGGAAAGATCCCGGATTCAAAACGGGTAAGTCGAAAATGTATCATCATAATTATAGGCAAGTTTCATAATCTGTTTGGATTTTTGTAATGATTCCGGGCAAAATATAGCTCTTAACACATTTGATGAACGCAAAGTTGACAAAAGAATCTTAAGTATTATAGAAAAAGCTAAATGGAGAAGGAGCCCCTCTCGTAGATGTTTTCCCATCTGTTTTCCCCTAGTGTAACGCAAACCCTAGCCCCCGGCCCCCCCACTCAGAGGTCGGAATGACCGCATGCGTGTTGCCAAAATGTCCGGTAAAGGGGTACTTTTCGTGCGACAAAGTCCGGCCCGAGAATTGTAAAAAAAGGGGTGTATTTGACTTTTCACCCGGAGATTTCTTTAAAAAGGGGTGTTTTTCTTTTTTTCCTCTCATTTCTTTGGACTCCTGAGAAATTATTCCGAATTTAGGGGGGTACATCGAGCATTTTTCCTGATTTAGGGGGGTCTCCAAGGCAGGAAAAGCCCGCGAAAAGCCCGCGATAGGGGGGTTCGGAAATGTTGGCAGTCCTCAGATAGGGGGTGCTTTCAAAAAGAGGGTACGAGCATATGCGTACCCTAAATAACACTAAGTGGGGGGGGGGGGGGCCGGGCCCTAGCCACAATCACAGAAGCCCTTATCCCGTATAGTAATGCATTTTTCACCATTGATATACATATTTTGGCAAAGATAATTCTAGTCGGGCACAATACGACGAATATTGTGTTGGTGGCCAAGCACAAAACAAGAAAATACATGCCATTTTGTTACCACCTGAAGCCAAGATGGCCAAACTCTGTGGCTCTGGGTATAATACATAGCGGAAAGTAAATCGGCATTAAAATACGAAACGAATTTTTTTTAAAGTGCTTACATGCCAACAAATCACAAAAGTTTGATGTTAGGGAAAATCAACAGCCGACAACCCCTAAAAGGGATCCGGTAACTTTGTCTCAGATTCTGGAACAATATCCTGGATTTAGCTCATGCTGCAATGGTAATTATAAACCTTTAAATCAGCCAGGAACCTCATAACTTTTACAAGCCGATCGCTTGTCTGATTATCAAGATATTTATGATTGGAAATCGAAATCAAATTTTGCGTTTACCAAACGGCTTTCATAACACTACAGTATATTGGGGTAAACGAATATGGTAAAACCGGTCACTCAAAGGTTCTTTTTACTTATTTGAGGCACTTCTTGATCATTCTTAAGCGCAATTTTTTTATCACAGATATTGATAACACGTAGGGCAGTGCATCCCAGATTTAATATTGTTAAACGATGCTTTTAAAATGAAACACCATCTCTGTTTTCTTTTACCTCATGTTTGATGAAGGTATTTCCTTATGATCCGACATCGCACACCGCTTCGAAGTACGACCTCGAGCCAGACACTAGACCGGAGGTAAGGTTTACAGCATACATGCTATGAGAAGACCAAACGATCGGGGAGGGGCATTGACAGATTAAGATGGCACATCGAGTATGTACTACTTCTGAAACATAAGTGGTATATACATTAAATACACCACTCCAAGAATCCGCCCCCACGAAAAAAATAGAAAAAATAATAACAATAAAAAATAAATAAATAAATGTATTAACAAAAGAAATGAAACATCCTGAATCCGGCGCCCCTGGAGAGGTGAGAACTATTTTCTCTGTGACAATATAAATAACAATTATATTTTCATTTCATTTCATTTCATTTCTTTATTGTGTCCATATAGGATAATTGTTTATATGCACATGAACAATCGTTCTTCAACATATGCACATAGGAACAACATATAACTGACATTCATAGGGCCCTGTTTTAGTATACATTTGATAAAATATACATGATCATGATGAAAATACATTTAAATACTCTTTCTTCTTCTTCTTCTTCTTCTTCTATAATTTACGGGTCGGCTAGGTAATTTTGTTAAATTTGTAACATATCTTTGGAGAAATTATATTTGCTTATCCCATGTATCCTACTCGAAATACGTTGAAGGCCATGAAGTGTGGTTTATTACATCACCAAAAGAAAATATAAGTTTCTGTTATTAAAATATTTTCCCGATGTACTTCTTCTTGTGTAGAGTTACGATCCAAGCTCAACTGATTCCACCTTCAACATGGCTCGACGGAAGCTGCACACCCTTCTACTTGGTCTCCTTCTCGGCTCCATCGTCCTGGGAGTGTCCCTCACATGTGGTCTGGTCCTCGGCAGGGGTAACTCGTTTGATTTTGACACAAATCTTGAATATGGGGGGAGGGGGGCATCCTTCCCCGATTAGGGTTGCTCCTATGTTTACTTGAGTCCTGCTACAATAGCTTCTGGTCCTTTTTGCATGCAAAGGATGTATGATAGCTGCAATAGTAATTCGAAGAAAATACCGTTTAAAAGCTCCTTTCCGACCATTGGTATTGAAAGCTAACTATTCAAGGTAGCTACGTAATCAACCACAGATTTCTGAATTACAATTTTGGATGGGTCAACAAATTTGTCCACGGATGATATCACTAATGATCTGTAACAATTTATGATCATCGACTAATATAACGAAACTTATTTGTAAATCGATTTGGGTAAGACACATAATACAAATGAACGTCGTTATATTCTCTTTTTTGCTCCTTATCTAAATATGTTTTCAGAAAGAAATACCCCCAACAAAGAAGTTCATTATTGGAGGTTGAATATTAGTCAATCGTTCGGTTAATTAAATCGGGTATTGCCAAAACCACCAGACCGTCTCCGTGACCTAAGCCAGTGACCTGGGCTCGATTCCAGGCGTAGACAGCTGTAAACTTTGCAAAAAACCCACAGGGAGGGCAGCTATGGGGTCTTTTAATACTGATCATTAAAAACACTCGTTTTTTTCAACCCTCACAGGCAATGGTTACCCGTTAACGAATTCAACAAATGTATCACAAACGAACAACTCGAGTAATTCCATAGTGTATAGCTGACAACAAGAGCCGGAATTCGAACTTCGTGGTCAAAAAACGCTTTTATGATGAAGTAACTTGAACTTCATGACCCTTGGCAAGACATTGATCCACACTTGCCACTCCCTACACACGGGTAAATGGGTACCCAATATGCCAGAGCGCTACATAATCATTTAGCTGACGGATGTGACCGGGGTACTAATGTTGAAGCGCCAGGAGCGTCACGGCGTGACAGACATATGCGTTATCATAAGAAGCCACCATTACAGAGGGAGTGCATAATATGACAGTACGTGGTCACCTAGACCAGACCTTACCGCACACCATCATCAGATGCGTGCTAACAAGGCTCCCAAGAGGCATCTTCAGGTCATCCTGTGTCAGATGAGGCCTCATTTGCGTGGCTCTCCAACCTGGGCTCTGTTTCATAAAACTTGATATCAATAACAAGTTACTGTTATAAGCTACTTAAAACATTGCATCTGGTTGGCTGAGAACAAAATCGTCATAGAAATTTAGCAGTTGTTATAGATAACAAATTTTATGAAATGGGCCCCTGGGTTCGTCACTTTAGCGGCAAATCGTTGTATGACACAAGAAGAAGATATGTCATGAGCTATATGAATGTACTCAAATCAGGCAATATATTATATAAAATAATGTAGCAATAAAACCTTTATTCTTTATTCAATGTTCAATAATACATTATAATGCTTATTTGTATCTGTTATTTATGGACTTGATTGATTATCGTATTTCAAACCACTTTATTATGTTTCTTTTACTTTGTAATTATGTTATGTCACTCTTTGTATTAAGAGCAATCTGCAATTTGCCTCATCGGCAACAAACGGTTTATATCAATAAACTGAATTATATTAATTGAAAAGAGAACTAAACTGTTTGTCAGAGATCAAATCATTGAGTGTGGGTTGCGATTGCAGTTTTCATTCTGATCACTTTCATGATGCCAAATATATTCACACAATATTCAAACTGAGAGACACAAATTGACGCATTGAGGTCAAAGAGCATTAAATACAAGAACGGTTGGAACCATAGACCCCTTTCACAATGTTGATTTTATTCACACTGTAACAGAACATGAGGTAGTATGGCCATGCGTAACATGCGTAATGTGTTTCAGAAGTTTCACACTAATCGAATATGTTCACAAAATGTTCAAAGTTTAAACTGAGAGAGAATTTGTGACGCATTGTGGTCACCAGATCAAAATCGAACAGGGCATGACCACAATTTAGATTTTTACGACTTTTATGGTATCGACTGTGTTGACACTGTCATGACTATATGTTAAAACTCTGTTGCGATAAAATGTAATCCACTATGGCCATTTTGACAAGGTTATATAGAAGACAATGTACATGCACAACGAAATGGAAAGTTTGCACGTGGAAGGAGCTAACAAAAAGTACGGTTGTAGCAAAGGCCCTGCTGGTAGAAAAAAATTATATGGGAAAACAGAAGGAAACAAATTAAAGATAAAGGGAAAGAGAAACGGGCAGCAATGAAGGAGAAAGAGAGAGAGAGAAAGAGAGAGAGAGAGAAGGGATAAAGGAAGAAGAGAATGAGAGAAAGAGAATGAGAAACATATACTGAAGTATAGTGGCACAATGTGGGTTGTGGGTAAAATCTGAGTACATAAGGTTCATACACACCACAGTGTGAATCTGAAAATTATATCAAACTCATCTGCAGTAGTTTAGAACTTGTCCGCATAATGACACAGTGTGGTAAACTGTGGTCACATATAGGAAATCAAAGCATGTAGATGCAACAGCTAGTATGTAAAATTGAAAATAATTTCCTATCATGTCGACTGCGTACACGCTGTCTTCACTCCGAGTGTGACACGATAGAACACATTGTGGTCAGATAACTAACCACACCGTCACGCGCCACAGTGAGTCAAATCATGAAGCATGAGAGTGCATGTGACATTCTGAGGTAATGTCGAGCATGTTCACATTTATGGCATTGTGTGGTACATTGTGGTCCTAAAGACACAACATAGACAACAGTATAAGATTTAAAACACTTTCATATTGTGTCGACTATGTTCACACTGTCTTTACGCTGTGTGTAACACAATAGAACACACTGTGGTCAGATAATAAATCACAGTGTGTACACACCACAGTAAGACTGCATAGGGGAATCCCACTTATGTGGAATTATAGATGTTGCGTTCCCACTGTTCTTCTGTGGAGGCGTCGTGGTGTAATTGTTCATGCACTTGGCCCTCATCTCAGTCAAGGTTTCAAGGTTCGAATCCCAGCTCGGCACTCAACGTAATATCAGGGAGTTGTGAGTTTTAAACTCACAATTACTCCCTGGTAATACACGTTGCCACTTTCCACCCCGGTTTAAAATGGGTAATTATAATACGCTACAAACATGTTATAGTCATGGCTGCTGGACTATTTTGACCATGGGTTGTGTTGGAACGCCATGAGCGCTATACAATTAATAGCGCATCACCATTATTATCATTATTCATTAAACTGTGAAGTAAAGGGTCAGCGAACGACGCCAAAACAAACCTGAAAGATTTGATTTGAAAGTGGTCTTTTTTTTAACCTATCAAACAAGGTTAGTAACCCGTTGTTGACATATTTAAATGTATGTATAGGCAACCCAGCTTGATACACTACTTCCGAAACAGTCATTTTGTTTTATATGAATTCATTTAGAAGAAAAAACGACATATAACGTATATGGCAATGTTGACTTTGTTATCTTTATTTCCAAATATCCTGTGGGACTGTCGGTCTCTTTAAAGACAGCGTTCATAATTGTAAACAGCTTGACGCGTGACGGCAGGTGACAAAGTACACCTGCAGAAAATCTGCTTTTGGGTTCTAACCAAACTTGTGGATTCATTCGCAAAATTCTCAAATCAACATGCGGAATACACATCTTTTGCTGAAATATTGTGCCTTGCTTACATTATGTCTTTACCATAGCACTCGAGCTGCGGTGTTCAACCTCACAATCTTACATACGAACGACTGTCATGCCCGCTTTATGGAAACAGACCAAAACGGTCGGATATGCACGGCAGATACCGCCGACTGCTTCGGCGGGGTTGCACGACGAGCTACCGTAGTCAACGAAGCAAGGGCTCGTGATCCCGATGGGCACGTTCTGTTTCTCGACGCCGGTGATCAGTTTCAGGGAACAGACTGGTTCTACACGTACCGTGGGAACGCGACTGCGCACTTTATGAATTTACTAGGGTACGATGCTATGGTGAGTACATTTCAAAGTTCACAGGTCAGAGTTTATTTTGTTTTCAAACAATTCTCCCCCCCTTCCCCAAGAAATTTATTAACAAAGTTATTCACAAGTGTAACACAAGTGTAGGCCTATTCGTGTATCGATATGATATCACACAAAAGGAATAAACCGCATGTATACAATACTAATTAACAAAACAACCGCGATAGATCATCACAATGAGTATCAAAATTGATCTATAAATTAGATAGGCTTGATTTTAATCTTAAATATAAAACGAATTTCAGTAATTTAGGCATATTTAAAGAACCTTAGGGAAGGAGTCTCATTCAGAAATGAATATAAACTTATCGGTGCTTTGTAGGTCCATGGTTTCAGGAAATGGCGGCTTTGAGGTCAAGCGGGGGTTGATACGATCTTCGCATGGGAAGTTAAAGGTCATTTATACCAATATTATAAAAACCCACTGATACATAGCGAGAATAAAACGAGACAAAGTGAGACTTTACGTACTCCATGTACAACAGATCTGTAGATATTTTGAGACATTCGTAAAGGTGCTAACAATTATTCTATCAATACATATAGAACACATAAGAAAAAACAGATAATATACCTATTTCTTTTTGATAGCTCGTGTCTCTAGTTTTTTTTAATAGGTCAAATGCTGCATCAGCGTGGCCTTTTTTTCTTTTCATTCGATAAATCGGGCATATAAGGTCGTTAACCTATCCTCTGTCTATCTCTCACAGAGCTTGTCAATTACCCTTGGGATCAGCACTTATCATTGCAGACTGATAAATGGTGTTTAATTGGTATATAGGCTTAGGCTTATCAAAACGGATTAATTTTTAGTACGCTCTGCCGATGTTTAATGACATTAGCACAAACTGGACTTGTCGGAACATGGCATATTGATTTCCCCATTGCATGTGTTAAAGGCATTCATATTATTGTATATATTTGTTCTTTATTCTTCTTTAATTGTTTTAGACGAGTATACTAAAACGCACGTAATACTTTTGAACTCAAATACGCTTCATTTGCGTTTCCAGGGGCAAAACCACATCTGGCATACGAAGTACATACACAAGAATAGGCACCTATAATCGTGCCCCCTCCCTCCCCTGCATGAATTTGAGAGGGAGGGGGAGGGGGAGGGGGAGGGGAGGGGTGGGGGGGGGGGGGGTGAGGACTACCGCCCCGTACAAGATAACCCAGAATCATGAAACTCTTACTGCACTTTTTCGTCGTGGTATATCACAAAAGTTATTTATCTTTATTAGTTTAACAGTGGATTTTGACAGAGAACCATTCATTTGCAGGCGCTAAATCCTATAGATCCGCATGGTCTTACAAAATACATTCCCGACTTTGTTGACATCTCAAATCAACAAACAATTAACGAGTGTGAGCCTGAATCCAAAGGATAAACAGAGGTGTGTACTTTGAATAGAGTATAGGAAACTACCTTTAGACTTTGTTAGAGGTAATTACGAAGATAAAAAACCTAGTATATAAAAACCCAAACCGTTGTCAGATAATGCTCAAACATAAAAATGATATAGCCAAAGTCTCGTTACGATGATTATAATTATGATACCTTTATGTCTGGGCCCTGTTTCATGAAACTTGTTAGGATAACATCTGGGGGGGGGGGGGGGGGTTGCCCGTATCAGACTCAAGCCCGTCTTTAAAACCTCCATCAATTATAATCTGACTGCTATGATTGCAAGTAGCCTATGTCAGGTTTGAGAACTAAGAAAGAAAGGATATCCGCATTTGTTGCACGAAGCAGGTTTCTCGGTTTGCAAATATTATGATCAGTGTATTGAAATCTAACATCAATACCACTATACGAGTTAGTAAATACTTCCTTTAAAGAAATAAACATTTCGCGTCACCCCAATCCAAATTCATTTACACCAGATTCATTTTGCATCATTCTGACATTTGCCACGTGTCACGTACACATAAGCACATTTGTCCTAAATAATGCGAGCGAGCAAAAAATAAAAAAAACACCTTTTAACATGATGAACATTTTACTTTGTAATCAGCACACTAGATAAAATAAAGAATTTAGTGAGCGGGCACCTCGCTGTACATGAAAACCAAAACAATTATGTAGTATAATGGACCCGGGCATCTCATTGCCCCAAATTATCATGTTTCTAAATGTTGCGAGCGAGTGAAGAGAACGAGCGTGGTAAAAATGTAATTTCGATATGAAAGGTATAATACCTTCGGGCACCTCGCTGTCGCATAAAAGGCTATTCAATGACCTTGTTGCTCAGGTATGGAGGTATTCAGGCACTTTACTGCAATAAACCATCACGCTTCTAAAGGTTGCGAACGAGTAAAGCGAGCGAGGAAGAGAGACACTTTAGTAACTTTAAATTGCGTTTTCTTCATGAAATAACATTATTTAGCGGTTTCTAAAATTTATTTTTTACGAAATTTACGTTTTTCCAAAATATAGCTTGCTAAAATTTTCTGGCGGCACCCCGTTTGAAGAACACTGCGCGATATTTGTAGGCCGTACGTGCCACTCTGTGTCTCTCTGTATCTCGGCTTCTGTACCCTTCGCCCCCCCCCCCCCCCCCCCCCCAGCCCGACGTGTTTCTTATAATAATAAACGTTATAATGCTTTGCGCCTATTATAACTCAAAGACAGTTCTTTCCGTTACTATTATGACCATCTCCCTTCGTTTGCCAAATCTCGTTCCCATAATCAATCTCTACCCGTTTCTTTCTCCCTTTCTGTATATTTCCCCTCTCTACTATTACCCCCCCCTCTCTCTCTCTCTCTCTCTCACTTTCTCGCTCATTCGCTCTCTCCCTGTCCCTCCATCCCAGGTCCTTGGCAACCATGAGTTTGACAATGGAATAGACGGCATTGTTCCCTTCCTCCAAAACGTGACCTTTCCCGTGCTCAGCTGTAACATCGACGCCACCAACGAGCCACGCCTACATGGGCTCTACGTATGCAGTCACATTTTCCAAATGGGCGGGGAAAGAGTGGGCGTGGTTGGCTACACCCTCAAGTCCAGTCCCGATTTTTCAAAAACAGGTAATGGAACCACGTTGTGGAGTAAAGTGAACAGATGTGTGTATGTGTTTCAGTGTGTGTGTTTATGCGAGTGCATGTGTGTGCGCACGTGCGGATGTGTGTGGGGGATGGGCAATGGTGGCATGTCCCGACTTCCGTAAAACTTTCCAAAGTCCCTCCTGGCGATGAAAATATACATTCAGAGCAGCCAACAATCATTATCATTAATTATGATATTGATCTGACCGTCAATCCCAAGAGCATTTCTTTCCTACTGTTAAGTAGTTCAAAGTAACTGTTAAAAGGTAAATAAACATTTTAGTTTATCATCCATCGGTAAAAAAAAAGCATATCGAGTTGGATGGAAATATACCTATACCAAGACACTGTGTGCCCGGACAGATTGTCTATCCGGCAGTTGATTTAAAACAGCAGTTTGAAGAAGTTTACAAGCAAAATTTCGTAAACCTTCAAAGACGTAATAGGTTGGACAATATTACAAGGGTCAAACATTAATGACGGTTGATGCTATTTTATCTTCGTTCCATCTGAACACAAAAGAGAAGTCTTTATGTTTGTTAAGTGTTCGCAGACACCGACCCACCCACCGATCGTACATAACTAAATAATTATTTCATGTATTATAGAATCATTGGTGTTCAATGAAGTGATCCCAGCTCTCCAACCAAAGGTCAACGATCTGATAGTCGTCGGCATCAACAAGATCATCGCCCTCGGTCACGCAGGGTTCGACGTCGACCAGGCCGTCGCTCGGGACGTCAAGGGGGTCGATATCGTGGTCGGCGGACACTCAAATACTTTCTTATACACAGGTAATTAAGTACTATGATGACATTGATGATGATGATCGCGACGATAATTATGATTACGATGATGATGATAGTAATAACAATAACCACAATAATAATTATAAACAAATTATAATAAGAAATACCCTCTCACATAAAATCAACTCGAAAAAAAAAAGACTGTACAGTAATCGACAAAAAACATTCTGAACACGATTGCTTATATTTCTCACAAAATCACTCGAATCCTTTTTTTGTTTCCTTCATAGAACAGACAATAGTCCGGCGGCATAGTTGAAATATTGTGCACTTGTGTCTTAGCATCCCTCTTTCATGTCTAAGCAAGAGAATGTCATGTTGGCTTTGCATGTTTTAAACCAAATGTGCAGCGAAAATGATTAATAATCCAAGAAATGTTTAAGAAGCCTTCGTACTCCTCTAAATATATTAAAAAAGGCCCACTAGATAGCATTTTTCTGTGTTGATACGGCCACATCTGTAACAAATGCTATTGTTGTTTAAAAAGTAATGAGCGCGTGTATGTGATTGTGGAAACATTGTGGAAACCACTTCCACAGAGGGATTCTAATGTGTTTTTGCCAAGGGGAAATCTCCTTCTTAATCAAACATAAATTCTTGTTATTTACTATATAGGAGAAGCGCCCTCTAACCAAGTACCCGTTGGAGACTACCCTTACATTGTGCATCCAGCCCATGATAGTGAGGCATCCGTACTGGTCCTATCAGCCTACGCCTATGGCAAGTACCTGGGTCACCTACAGGTAACATTCGACGAGAACGGGACCGTGACGGACTATGCTGGGAACCCTGTTCTACTGGACGGCAGTGTCGAGAAAGGTAAGATCATGAGTGATTTTTGTTGTTGAGGGGCTTTGAGTCCCCCTCCCCCATTTTCTTCTAGAACTGTTAATAGTATATTGGGGCATTGAGAGACTGTTTTGAAAGGTGGGGGTGGGGGGTCTTTGTCAGGCTAAACTGATTGCCCGTTCATTACTTGGCCTTCTGTCTTTATTTGTTTGTTTACTTGTAGAATTTATTCTTCTGAATATCCTCCCTCACTATCTCTCTCTCTCTCTGGCGAATTTATCTAGCTATCTTTATCACACAGTCTCTCTCTCTCTCTCTCTATCTTACAGGCTCCATCTCATTTTTCTCCCCCCTCTCTCGATCTGTCTCTATCTCTCTCACATTCTATCTCTTTTCTCTAATTTTATATCTCTCTTACCTAATTTCTTGCCATCTGATTGCTCCATCCTCTCTCTCTCTCTCTCTCTCTCTCTCTCTTGGTGCAAAAAAGGCATATGACTGACTATTATCAGCATTTTTGTGCCATATTCTTAGAACAAATTGCTTTTGACCTCCATTTCTTGTGTGTCAACAAAGTCTTTTCTTTCTGAAACACCTTACAAATAAAAAAAAAACATCTTCACATCCTAGACCCAGCCACCCTAGCTGCCGTTGAAGCCTGGGAGGTGAGAGTCGATGAAATCTCCAACGAGGTTATCGGTCGCACCGAGACCAGACTCAACGGCGACCTCGCGACCTGCGGGACACAGGAGTGTAACCTAGGCAACGTGATGGCCGATGCCATGCTCTTTGACCATGGCATGGACTGGTATGGGGCTAACATCGCCATGACAACGTCTGGAAGCATCTCTTCTTCGGTGGAAGCAGGTAGGAACAAGAGTTGCAACTCGTCAGGTTTTACACCAAGTGAAAGTGGAATTTACTGGTCAGGTTTATAGGTTGTAAGGTTAGCTAGTTGGAGTAGATCAACAAATACTAGGGGACCCACTTCTGCAACGTTCAAATCTTTAGTTAAAACACTCCTCTTTGGCCTTAATTGATTAGCTTAAATTATCCTTACTTACGTTATTTGCTTTGACCATTTTAGCTATCTTTCTGTTATGTTATTTACCAAGTAAAGTCATTTTAGTAGTTATAAGATTCATATATTTCTCTTTGTTGATTCCTTGTATGTGATTAATTTACTTGTCATTCATGCTTGTACAACGCATAGAGAAAGTTTTGTTTATTATGTGCTTTATAAATATTGTATTATGATTATTATTATAACCTAACTTCATATGTCAAAACAAGTCAACAAAAATGTCAGGGATGATACAGGTAGTAATAGGGGTATGGATTTTGCAGGAAAAAAAAATTCCTGTTTCTTGATAAGTCTACACTATAACTATAAGAATGTGGTACAACTATCTATTCTCTCAAATCAACATTTTGAAAATCTATCCTAAAGGTTACTATTTTTTTTTTTCTCTAAAGGATGAAGTCATGAACTTCAGAAAACAAGCCACTATTTAAAAAGAATTTGCACTCTGGATAATTTCTTTTTTCATTATCAATTTTCCTCTTTGGTTCTGAATCAGGTGACATTACAACAGGTGATCTCATCACCATAATGCCCTATGGTAACACAATCGACAAAGTTCGTCTCACGGGCAGGGACCTTCTCAAAGTCCTTGAGGTACCCATGGTGACATTTGACCCCTCCATCCCAATCTACGGCTTCCTGCAAGTGTCGGGTGAGAGAACTACAAATAGTCAATTATGTGTAACATACATGGAATTATTCAAAGGTACATGTAGGCTAAATGGAGGATTATTTAATATTAAAAATTAACATGCAAAAGCAAAAATTCTGCATAAATCTGTCCTTAAACCATTGAAAATTTGTTTATAGAAAAAAATAGTTTTAAGCAAAATGATTGATTGGGGTAAAAAACAAAAACTGTTTTTTTTCTATGAATTTGCGAAGTTATAAAAAAACTTAGTCTCTGCTAATCACCCCTTGGTTTTTTTTTTAATAACCCGTAAATCTCTGTGTATAAGGTGCACTTTTTTGCCGCCCCCAAAAAAGTTTTTACATTTTATTTTTTTAGTTTCGATTTATGGCGCTATGCCTGGCAATGTCTGCCAACTCAGTAATCGGTGTGTTGACTCACCACTCGGAAACTACAACAACAATCAAATTTGTCTGTCATCTTGGTTTGAAAGTAATCTGTCTAATAGATCTCAATATGTAGTTTATAATATTAATTCCTATTAATTCCTCAATTTTTTTTTCTTTTACACATGGTGTACCACAAGGTTCTATCCTGGGTACTCTATTGTTTTTAATTTACATTAATGATCTTACACATTCTTCTAAAAACGACATTGTTACTACTATTTGTGACATGTTCACAAGCACAAATCGGCGCCTTCAACTGCACCTCGATGTTAAATGAAGGTCCTTCCCCGCGTGGGTTTTTGCCCTCAAAATAGGGGTGCACCTTACACATGTGCGTCTTATACACAGATATTTACGGTACTTATAAATTGATCCTTTTATAAACAGAATTTTCAATCAATTTCAAATGGTGACCCAAACCATGACCATCTTTGAAACAAAACAAAGCAAGGTGCAACTGCCAGATGACAAATGGTCCACGGCATCAAGTAATTTAGAAAGGTGCCCATGTACCTCACACTAAAAATTTCTTGTCTTTACACTCGCCTAGGGATGGTGATCGAATACGACCTGACTCGGGAGAGTGGCGATAGGGTTCACCGAGCGCAGTTCCGCTGCATGACCTGTACCGATGACGGCACCAACGAGCTCATGGACGTCGACCCTGAGGGCCACTACGAGGTCATCATGAACAGCTACATGGCCGGTGGGGGAGGGGGCTACGACGTCGTACGAGAGAACAAGATGGAGCATGTCAGCGGTAAGTTGGACATGGCTAGGGGTAGAGGCGGTTTCAAGAGCGTTTGAAATAGAGGGAGGGGGGGGGGGGTTCCTTACAGGATTTATTTCCCAGAAACACAATTTGGACCTTTTGATCTTGGTGGAAAAGGTTCTGCAAATTGCTAAAGTTCTGTCATTTCTACTTCTGTCTCCCTTTAAATTCTTCTTCTTGAAAACAGCAGTTTTGAAAGGGTTGAATAATCCCAAAGGATATACATTTATCCATTATATCTATTACATATTTTGAAATACATTTGGAAAACGGGTGCAATGACGGTCCTCATTCTCAAATTAAACATTCTCTCTTCCTTCACCATTTCATTTCACCCAGGAAATAATGATGTTGACGTGACATCAAGCTTCATCAAGTCCACTTCTCCTCTCAACGAAGAAGCAGAAGGAAGAATCATACTCTACGATGACGTCAATAGACCCTCGTCTGGTCCCACCATTAGACCTACTTTTGGACTAATCATTCTCCTTTCTCTTTGTGCATTATTTCAGATGTACTAGACTTTATTGTGTTTCAAGTCTTAAAGGAAAAAAAAAATAAGTGTCATATTTGTTGTAAATTGTTTATACTACGACAGTGACAGGAAGATGTGGAAAGTTGATGGAAACAATAGACCCTCATCTGGTTCCAACATCATACCAATTTCAAGACTTTTTCTCCTTTCTCTTTGTGCATTATTTCAGATGTACTAGACTTGCGTTTCAAGTCTTAAAGTAAAAAAAATAAAAAGTTGCAAGTGTCAAATTTGTTGTAAAAGGTTTATACTACGACAGTGGAAGAAAGATGTAGAAAATTGATGAAAAACAATAAACCCTCATCTGGTCCAAGTGTCGGGCTTCGATCTAAGGCCCCCTCCCCCCTAAGAACTATTTGAGTACTATTTTGACCCCTAAAACAAACATCTAAACTATAAACAAGAACAAATAACCAATGTTTTATCTCTTTTTTTGGAAAAATGGTATTTCCTTGTGTTTTGTATAGAAATCAACATGCAAAGACAAAAGGCCATGTGACTTTGTAACGGTATAGGTCCGATCTACGAAAAATTTAGTTTCAAAAGATGCGCAAGACTCGAAAGAAAAAAAGTCATAAAATTTCAGCGCAAGATTCATTCGCGTTAAAAAGTTATCGCGAAAAATGTAGAGGGTGTTAAGTAAGAATTGGTTAATGTTCACAAGACTTTGTTCATTCGATTGCAGAATTATGGTAAGTTTTGCAGGATGGAGTGTGTGAAAATTGGCACTTCATAATTCAATGAACTACATGTAAATCTACTAAATTAAACCTGAACTATTAAAGTTAGTATATTTTTTCGCATACTGGCCATTAAGTATCCATTGTCGTAATTATAACACTAATTAAAGTACTCCCATAATTTGCAAACAATACTTCCTATTTGAATTATATGTTAATGTATACATCTAAAAAGTAGTGGTTCTGCCAAATTGACTTTTGATTTCAATTTTTGTATATAATATTTCATCTGTCTTCCTCTGTCTATACAACAGAATAATCATGTTTATTATAAATGTTACATGACATATCTGTTTCAATAAGAATATAGAATAAACGGCACAGATATATTTATTTGATGGAGGAGAATGTAGTAATAATATTATGTGAACGGAATTGAGTGCTTCCTTCGTGTTTCTTTTGTCAAGGTAAAGAGTGTCTCCTTTAAAGGCCGTCTGTACTAGTTTGGCTAGGAGGGATTAGACCACCCAGGGTGGTCACTGACAGGTGGCTATCTCTTCAACTCAGCTCTCAATTAAGATAAGAAAAAGAGGATCATGGGGGACCAATGGTCACCGATTAGGCATTGTTTTCTATATAGAGGGAGCAAGTAGCTACAAGTAGTACAGTGGGGCTTTAAAGATGGTGTGTCCCTTTTGAAGGCTGCAAATATAAACTTGTATGAATCCTATGGTAACCAAGAGATAATCCCAACTAAAAAGTAAAAAATCCTCCGGAAAAATTAGAACTGGTAATTGCCTTAAAGGTACTATGTCCCATTTGCAAGCCAAAAAAATGAAAAAGTTAAATTCCAACTGCATTTGAAAGATAATACTAATTCAGAACTTCCCTAAAAAAGGTGGGGCTTGAAAATGTCTTCAAGTGGGAAAATAACGACTATTAGTTGTCAAAATCCACTTTATGGCTATAGAGCCCAAAAGTAATAGTCTTGATTTTCAGACAATTGTACCGAATGGTCATACGTTTTATGCTGCGCAAAGATTCAATCAGTTTAATCTTGGCCATCGCAAGAATTGGGTTATTGAAGTAGACAAATGCTCATGTACCCTTTACAACTCTTTTCATGGATGTTATTACCAAAGAAGGTAAAAAGCCAGTCAGTCACTCAATAGTGTCTGACAGTGAAGTTTAGCAAGTAAACGGGTTTCCTTGCATAATTTGAATATGAGGACACTGCTAACGTTTAAATTTCACAGATAGGACATACATGACATATTCATAATTCCTGCAAAGTTCTACAGAATTTGAGGTAGGCTGCAAAAGGGACATAGTACCTTTAATGTGGAATTAAAATCGAGCGTTGGGAATTTTCGTAATGCGTTACTAAAATTGTGCGTAGAAAATAGTTTTATTTTCAGATCCTTGTACCATATGGTCGTACGCTATTTGCTGTGCAAAGAGTTCAATCAGCTTAATTTTGGCCATTACAAGAAGTGGGTTATTGATGTGTACAAAGGCTCATGTACCCTTTACAGCTCATGTTATGTTAGGTATTACCAAAGAAAAAAATAAGTCAGTCACCCACTCAATAGTGTCTGACAGTGAAGTAGAGAAAGTAAACGTTTTTTTTTTTTGCATAATGTGAATACTAGGACACTGCTAACGTTTAAATTTCACAGATAGGACATAGATTACATATAATTGCTGCAAAGTTCTACAGAATTTGATGTTGGCTGCAAAAGGGACACACTTCCTTTAAATATTATTTTTTTATTGTTCTTTAGTGGCATAGCCATACACCTAGAAAATCACAAAGAGATGAAAATAAGACTACCGGCACCAGTTTAAAGTTGTTCTCATTTTATTGAAATCAGTTTAAGATAAATATATCTAATTTGTAGTACTGGACACTGAATACTTCTAGTCATTAACATAATTAAAACATTTACAAAACATTATCAATCTTGATTTTACCTAACTTCGTCAAATTTCTATACAATGATATAAAAGTACCGTAATGTATTTCATTTCAATTTTTCCTCATGATCTATAATGTACATTACCGGTACTAAATTGACTTGTCTGAAAGTCGATCTTAGTCTTTGTGAGACATCCCCCTGATAGGGGAATTCTTGTGGGTTAAAACCCAGTCGAAAACTATAAATTATATCATGAGTTGTCCAACTGCAGCTGTACATAGCACACGTTCCATTTTGATTTTTCTTCATTTTCAAACATTGTAAATCATGATCTTTTCAAATATTGTAAATAACGGAACATTACTAAAAAAAACCTCTGACAAATTTGGAATGTTATTGCATAATCAAGCACTCCAGGCATCACACATTTTACACTTTAAATAGCAGTCTTTACACCTTCATTAAATTTATAAAATGGAAAGACACTGTATGTACCTATATGTATGGTCTATGCAATGTAAGGCTAGGAAGCTAAAAACATTAGCAACTAGATGGAATTTTGACTGCGTGCAGTCGAAAATGATGCCTCCGCCATAGAGCAATTTAAACAAGTTTGGAGTTTAAATCTCCAGTGGTTCTTGAGATATCATATAACAATCTCAATGTATGGAATTTCATAAGTTGACCTCTGTGACCCTTGACCTTTGACCTACGTGCTCCAAAATCTAATCAGATTGTCTTCCTATGGTGATACACACTATCATTAAGTTTGAAGTTTAAATCTCCAGTGGTTCTTGAGATATTATGATATGGTGATACATACTATCATTAAGTTTGAAGTGAAAATTCTCCAGTGGTTCTTGAGATATCGCGATAACGATCTCAATGTATGGAATTTCATAAGTTGACCTCTGTGACCCTTGACCTTTGACCTACGTGCTCCAAAATCTAATCAGATTGTCTTCCTATGGTGATACACACTATCATTAAGTTTGAAGTTTAAATCTCCAGTGGTTCTTGAGATATTATGATAACAATCTCAATGTATGGAATTTCATAAGTTGACCTCTGTGACCCTTGACCTTTGACCTACGTGCTCCAAAATCTACTCAGATCGTCTTCCTATGGTGATACATACTATCCTTAAGTTTGAAGTTTTTACATCTCCAGTGGTTCTTGAGATATCATGATAACAATCTCAATGTATGGAATTTCATAAGTTGACCTCTATGACCCTTGACCTTTGACCTACTTGCTCCAAAATGTAATCAGATTGTTTTCCTATAGTGATACACACTATCACTAAGTTTGAAGTTTAAATCTCCAGTGGTTCTTGAGATATCATGATAACAATCTCAATGCATGGAATTTCATAAGTTGACCTCTGTGACCCTTGACCTTTGACATACGTGCTCCAAAATCTAATCAGATCGTCTTCCTATGGTGATACATACTATCCTTAAGTTTGAAGTTTAAATCTCAAATGGTTCTTGAGATATCGCGCTAACAAACTCAATACAAGGAATTTCATAAGTTGACCTCTGTGACCTGTGACCTTTGACCTACGTACTCCAAAATCTAATCAGATCGTCTTCCTCTAGTGATAAATACTATTCCCGAGTCTTAAGTTTAAATCTTAAATGGTTCTTGAGATATTGTGATAACGGTCAAACGGGACGGACGTACGGACGGACAACCCGAAAACATGATGCCTCCGGCACCACCTTCGGTGGCGGAGGCATAAAAATGTAATCCTGCGCATTTCTAAGATTATTTTAGATTTCCCTGATCTTTCCTATAACATCCTGTTACCTCAAATTTACATTCAGTTTGGTCCAAATCGTGATTTGTTTACATTAAATTCAGTCATTATCAACGTCCTTCTTCAAACCATCGTGCACAGAGAGCATCAACGAAATGGGCAGATACTTGTATAGCCTACATGCAAAAGAAGGCGAGGGAAGCTCAAAAACAGTAGCAAAACATCTGGTGGTAGAGTCGCCAACCGGCAAGCAGTAGATGGCAGGTTCAAGTCCTGCTGGTTCCAAGATTTTTTCTGACTTGTTTTTCAATTACAGATCAATCAATCAGCCATTTTCAATTTGATTGTTTACACTATTTGCAGAGTCCACCACAGAATGTATGGTCTGAGTGATAGAAAGGGAGGGAAGTTTAAAATAGTAAAATATGTTATCTCAAACAATCTGATGACCACTGTTGATAAAGCCTCGGTCACAAATGCCATTACGAACTGCTACGAACGCCGTATGAACGATTTTCAGACAATGGAAATTCGGGAAGACAATGGAAAAACGGAGATTCTTACGAAATTATCGTTCGTACGAACCTTTGTGACCGTAGCATAAACCCGAACTTCCATACAATGCCCAGTTACCTCATAGCTGGTTTGGTCCGATTCAGAATGCACACGATAGAGGCCTTGAGGACCTCTAAAGGATCATCACCTTGCCGCATCGTCAAGTTTCCTCACCATCGCGTCTCTTGCTTGCTGACCTCCCTTGGACTTGGCTATCTCAAGGATCGCAGAGGCGAGTCTTTGGTACTCCGGAAGCTCGTTGTAGATGTGGGCGGAGATTCTGACGTACAGTCGGTCCTGAAGAGCTTTGATGGGAACCTGGACAAGGGACAAGAAGGGTGGTGTTTCACAAAGATGAACTAAGTTGAACTTATCTCTAAGTTGGACTTAACAATTATGGAAAGCCGTTAGCATCTTCAAGAATATTTTTTTAAAGTTATTTTTAGAAGGCACGAAATGTTGATTCAAATCATTCATATTTTCTTTTATCATGGGAGATTTCATGTTCTTGATGTGGAATTTATGAAAAGTCTAAAATACTTGAAATTTTTCATTTGAATATATTTTATTTCAAGGCTACAAATGGCTCTCCATAGTTTTTAAATCCAACTTAGAGTTAAGTTCAAATCAGAATCTTTGTGAAACACCCCAAGCAATGTAAACTTAGAGGATCATATGGTTTCCAGTAAAAGTCTGGATACAATTACAATTCTCATTACCTCAAACTTCTGAGAAACATATTTTGAGAGCATATATAGGCTCCTTTACATTTCACATCGTGTGAGGGCAAAAGCCAAATATATTTTTAATTTCTTTAATCATTCTAGTGAAAAATATTTCACATCTTTAAAGATAAAGTCGAGTTCTGGTCATGCGATTGCATTTTGAAATAAACTGTGTGGGATCGATCAGAAAAGGTTGATCATCTAGCATATATTGGCGTGTACTGCAACATACTGGAATCATCAAAATGATAAAAAAAATTTGGCCCAGTGTTAGTAAAGTTACAAGCACTGTACACATAAATATGTATATGGAACTACACGAACATGTGGCATAAAAATCCGTCCCGGTTTTTCATGCTGTTACCTGTCATATTTATAATATTAAGGCATTTGAAGAGCCATGCTTTTCAGGGAACATTTTTTATCTGATGTTCTTCCACACTTGCATAATAACATGATAACGCTCACAAATTATTTTTCACCTCTTTCCAGAACTTAACCTTCTCTTTAAACTAGTTGTAGACTACATTGAGCCGTCAGTTCCCCTGGGTGCTAAATATTTACAAGAATAAACATGCTTTCTTAGCAGTCAGGTAAAACAAACAAACAAAACAAACAAACATCAGCCTTACCTCAATATTGTACCGATAATACAACTCATTTTGTACAGATTCTGCTAAAGAGTATTCCACCGTGTGGTTACGGCTCAGTTCATTAGGCAACTCTACGAGAGCCATAGATCCTGGAGGGACAAAAATAAAATTGACCATCAGTCTGATGTCATCAACCTAAAGATTGTTTACCCGTCAATTGCGAATCATTTTTGCATGGTTTAAAGACTGACCGATAGCCTTTTTAAAAAAAGCACCGTTTTTAACTACTATTCCAAATTTATGCAATATTTTGCTTCTACCAACCTTGATAAAATGAAAAGATGTTCAGATATATTTCATGCTACATCAAGCTTTTTCTTCACAATTTTTTGACAAAAGGTGTAATTTTTCTATTTTAAAAACATTAATACATATCAGTTGGTAACTCATATAAAGATTCATGCACAACTCAACCACTATACTTTCAGGTGCCTTAGCAGTTAAAGACCGTCAATACCACTGGGCCAGAAGGGATTAGACCACACAGCGAGGTCACTGACAGTTGGCTATCTCATTAACTCAGCTCTCAACTAACATAAGAAAAAGAAGACACCAATTGGGGAAGTTTTCTATATTGAGGGAGCAAGTAGCTACAAGTAGGACAGTGGGGCTTTAAAGTGTACCAATCACCAAAACATGTATTGCTCTTGATATAAGCGGTTCTATGTTGCTATACTGTAGTCAAATCATGAGCTTCAGAAATTTCTTCTCCAAAGATATATTGCAGTTTAAATACACTTCCGGTGATCTGTAAACCATCTTGGTGAGTAGACCACTTAACGCATGCGTATGCACTCACATAGACAGAGAATGAGCGCGCCCTACGTGCAGGGTTTTATGTTATCCTGTAATTTCTTCATACTCCATAACTGTTTACCTATAGAATGTCTGGTAAAGTATTTTTGTTAAAGGTTGATAATTTTCATACATTCTACCTTTACATGCCAACATTTCACAGCAAAAATTAGGAATCTTTGAAGGCAAAATTAGGAATAGAATCTATTTTGTATAATTTTCACACAACATTTCAAAAGAAGATAGGAATCTAGGGTTGAAAACAATAGCTTTGAAGGCCTAAAAATAGGAATCGTTCATCAAAAATAGGAATGGTTGGCAGCTATGTCTTCTTATACACAAAATATTTTGTAAGGGTATTGATACACTTTCATGTTACAGTCAAACCTGTCTATAGCAACCACCCAAGGGAAACACAAAAAAGTGGTCTTTGTAGACAGGTTCCTTTAGTACATGTCTCAATTAGAAACCACTTTCAAGGGAAACACAAAATGTGGCCTCTGTACACAGGTGGTCACTAAAGCAGGTTTGACTGTATTTGTTTTCATGTATTATGTTTCATGAAAGGAACTTACCGCACATACTGATAGGAGCTAATAGTCCAGTGTCCCATGCTTTGACAAGTAAATCAACTGAAAGAAAAACAAATAATCACTTAGGAGTTAAAGGGGGTGTAGCATGGGAAATACTGGTTAACGCCATCTACGACTTCTTTTGGACAACTGCACATAAACGAATGGACTTGATTAACGGTCAGCGCGCGCTAGCGTTCCCGAAACAGACCAAAGTCCTCCTCAAGCTTCGGTTTGGCATATGCTGCATGAATACTGCAGTCGCGTCGTCCGTAGTCGTATTACACCCGATTGGCCCCAAGACAGGTCACGGGAAAGACACGTAGTCTCCTCATGCTGCACCCCCTTTAAATAAACGTTCAGAGACACAATTCACACAGCTGGATATCAATGACACATTTATACTGCCTGTGTATTTACTTTGAATAAAAAACATTGTGTCTAATACATTGAATAACTTCAAAATCTGAGAGACTGGGGACACAAGGGAGTTTTTAAATGTCTCTGGGAGGCTACTGTCTATCGGTTTAGTATTTTTCTTTTACAAATTTTCTTCAATCAGTGTACTGATCCATTACTTACTGAAGAGCTGAAACCTAAAATGAAACGTTGTTTCATATTTGTGAACATACCTGCCTGTGATAGTAATCCATGCATGCCTTTTCGTATCCTGTTCACACCTACAGCATTCCAAAAATCAAGCACTGTGTGAAGAGCCAGGAAAGGACTGTAATCTCTCAAACCTATGATTAATAATTATAATGAAAATAATCACAACAGAAAAACAGCAAGAAGAGGAGGAGGAGGAGGAGGAGGAGGAGGAGGAGGAGGAGGAGGAGGAGGAAGAGGAGGAGGAAGAGGAGGAGGAAGAGGAGGAGGAAGAGGAGGAGGAGGAGGAGGAGGAGGAGGAGGAGGAGGAGGAGGAGGAGGAAGAGGAGGAGGAAGAGGAGGAGGAAGAGGAGGAGGAAGAGGAGGAGGAGGAGGAGGAGGAGGAGGAGGAGGAGGAAGGGGAAGAAGAAGAAGAAAAAGAAGATGAAGAAGTAGTAGAAGAAGAGTTAAAAAAAAAGAAAACAAAGAAGAAAAAGAAGAAGAAGAAGAAGAAGAAGAAGAAGAAGAAGAAGAAGAAGAAGTAGAGGTAAAAAAAGAAGAAGAAAAGAAGAAGAAAAAGAAGAAGAAGAAGAAGAAGAAGAAGAAGAAGAAGTAGACGTAAGAAAAGAAGAAGAAGAAGAAGAAGAAGAAGTAGAGGTAAAAAAAAGAAGAAAAAGAAGAAGAATAAGAAGAAAAAGAAGAGGAAAAAGTAGAAGAAGAATATCAATAACAACAACAATAACAAGAAAACCAAAGATAAGAAGAACAAGAATAAGAAGAAGAAGAAGAAAAAGAAAAAGAAGGAGCAGAATGAGAAAATGAAATAAGAGAAATTAAAATAAGATGGGAATGATTACCAGGCTAAGATTATCCAATGTTGACAACATTCTAAATCTTACATGTGCTTAAATAGTAGGTTCCATTTAGAAAATGGCTTCATTGGTACTTCAACCACATCTCTTTTATATCAGCGAATGCACATGAAAATGGATGATCCTATGTGACCCTTCTAGCATTGAGCAAAAATTTGAATCAGTGGCGTCACACATGTTCTACCAACATTTGCTACAAGCCTCTTTTTGTCAAAGACATGGGGTTGCAATGGGCTTTTTGGATAGAGTTTGGCTTATAAATGTTTAGCATAATTACATTGCCTCGGTTGTTTCAGTGGCCACTTATCCGCATCTTGGATGCATTTTCCTAACTCTGTTATGATATTGCTGTGTAAGATGCCAATGTTATTTTGTTGTATTGCTTTTTGTATTTTCACACTGTTTTATTATCTTGCGCATATCTGATTGCTTTGTGAAACATACAATATCGGCCATGAGCTGCATGTCATGTTGATTTTTTTAAAATAAACCAATTAAAAAAATAAGGTGTAGTGTTAGTTCTAGTGATGAAGTTATGAATTTCGGTTATTATAGATTATTATCTGCAGGGGGGTGTTTCACAAAGATCCTACGTCGAACTTAACTCTAAGTTGGACTAAAAAATTATGGAGAGCCATTTGCAGCCTTAAAATCAAATATATTCAAAAGCGAAGATTCAAGTATTTTAGATTTTTTTATAAATTCCACCTCAAGAACATGAAATCCCTGTTGGTAATAGAGAATATGAATGATTTGAATCGATATTTTATGACTTTTAAAATAACTTTTACAAAATATTCTCATAAATGCTTTCCATAATTGTTAAGTTCAATTTAGGGTCTTTGTGGACACCCCCCAGAGCAACTAGTTGTCACCGCATGGAGACTGAATTGAGCAGACCATTTATACCTGACCAGATGAACTCCGAGTTGAACCCGCTCCCGAATCCATGGGAAACCACGAGAGGTCTCGTCCGGCTGCGGAGCTCTTCCCGTACGTAGAGAAAGGCGCATCCCTTGGGGTTACACAACCACTTGTGGGCGTTGGCCGTGTAGTAGTCCGGGTTCAAGTCCTTCATACTGAGCGGTAACGCGCCCAAAGCATGGGCCCCATCGATCAGTACGGGAACGCCCCTGCTCCACAAGGGGGATGAAACAGAAGAACAGCGCAAGTATTAATATGTTAAAGACAAAATATGATACAAATATTCTGCTGTTATGAATTGTTTTTGTTCTTAATATTTTAACCTATTGCTATGTGCATACTTGATACTTTTCAACATACCACTGCCAAGTCACATGTACTACTGTAAACGCTGTTATTTTCGCCTGATTAAGTTTTCACGCTAAACGATCCCAAAACATGTTCGCGGCTCCTTAAAAATCGAGTTGCACGCAATTCAGCCCGTTCAAAACACGGATAAGCAGGCATGCTTATATTTTCGCAAAATCTAAAATTTGCGCTTGCTGATCTTAGTGCGAAATCCGTGAAAATTAATGTACCACAAATATTTCCGCGTTTACGGTAATCCATAATTTTCATTTAACAAAAAGAATTTCCCCAGAATATTTCTTACTTTCCACCGACTCTCCAAGTTTCTAAGCAGGGTGATGACCTGGGAGGTGTTTCACAAAGACTAAAGAGCGACTTTAGGTTGGACTTCACTATGGCAGGCTGTTCATGCCACAGGTTGCTCTCATCATTGGTCTCTCAATTATGATCTTCAGATAATATTTTTTCCTACAATAATGAACTATCAAAAAATGTGAATTCTGTAGATTTGTGACCACGATTGGTACGTCTCTTGAGAAACTAATGCCAGTAAACGATGAGAGAAAATAGTGGCATAAACGGCCTGCCATAGTCTAGTCCAACTTAAAGTCGATATAAGTGATTGTGAAACACTCCCCTGGTAGGAGCCAATTTCTTTTTTTCCCCTTCTGTAAAACTACAAAAAGTTATCCACAAAAGGGGGGGGGGGGGTAGCTCCATTAGCCTCCACCCATCATGTCCCAGCAGGCCATTTTCGTAATGCGTGGGATACAAATTATATCATTCACCTGTTACAAATAATTCTATTGTATTGTATTGAATGTATGCGAATTATAATTTTAACTATTGAGATACATTCATTTGTAACCCGTGAATGAAATAATTCGTATTGAGGCACTTCACAAAGGCATGCATGCATTTGGTTACATCATGAAAATGGCCTGTTCATGAGGGAACAAACCTCAGTACATGTGGAACCTTGCAATACTAACCTGTCATGACAGATGTCGATGATCTCCTTAACAGGCATTATGAAAGCAGCGTTGCTTGGAATGTGATCAAATACTGCTAGCCTGGTGTTTAGACTAATCACAAGTAAAAAACAAAGTATATTTAGTGATCTGGTTTATTAATTAATTTACATTAAAGATACACTTCAGTTCTGGTAAAAAAAGAAAATGAATTCTCACAGAATCAAACAAAACTTATACACTGAGGCCCGAATTCACGAAGGAGGTTTGTCAACAAACCTCCTTTTGTTTCGACAAACCTCCTTTTGTTTTTTACAAACCAGGTTTGTAAAAATCGCATCAAAACGCGTCATATGACGTACATAAACCTCCTTTGTGAATTCCGGCCTCAATGTTCAAGATTACAAATAAATGTCATTTGCCAAAACAATTTTGGTAGAAATTGTATACTGGCTGAGTAATGAGCATAGAAAGATAAGGAAATCAAGGCAAGTAGGCCCGACACCATTTGTGTTGTCCCATATACATCTTTCTGCGTACAGTGATGTTACTTTACCAAGACTTGGCCAAATTTAATATGATTTTGATGACTCGAGAACCTTGCAGTACACACCAATACTTACATGGTACATGATCAGCTTGTTCTGATCCATTCCACACCTCTTCTTCCACAATGCAATCGCATGACCAGAACTCAACTTTATCTTTAACACCATATATTTCAGATTATAATTCTGTTTAAAATGTTTGCCATTTCTATCAAGTTTTCATATATGCATTTGAAGCATGTAAAGTGGTGAATAGCTGCAATTAGGAGTCACTGATTACCAAATTTGGGGCGATTTCACTGTAGTTTTAATCAATAACAAGTTTGACCTGTAGGCCTATTGTAAAAGAGTGATGGCCCTTTATTGAATCAGCCTCATGTTTCAATATTTTACAGATAGAAGTGGGCTCTCAGGGGAAATTCGTGTTTCTCATGTTTTGGTGTTTACCCAATATTGTAGTCAATCATCACAATTAGCCTTCAGTTTTATGACCAACTATGTAATGCTCTGTCTTTTCCCCTTATGGCAGTAAAGTCATTATCTGACATTTGCATCACCGAATACTCTCCCAGAGAGGAGGGGCCATTTCTTGATTGACCTACAGATTTGTTGTGTGCAAAGGTGTACACCCATTAATGTTATTTCCACCAAGTCTGGTGTCAGCGAATTAGGACCTTCTGCACACGGAAACTGCCGACCCACTGGCTTTAACATTTCACTGATACATGAAATTTATATCCACACATTTGCGTCCCGTAGTAGCCAATAGGGTGCTTTCGCAAACATGAAAGAAGGGGAGGAAGACAGTAACGCGAGTGAAAAAACAATCTGCGCATGCGCGAACCAGAATTTTCTCTGTCTAGTTGATTTTCACGACCGTACGCAGACATGGTTATGCTGCATTATTGTAGAGCGCTTAGAGACGTCTGATAAAGTAAGTGTTAGGCGCTATATAAGCAAGGATAATTATTATTATTATTATGATAGCGATCGTTTCCTAAACACGACGGAAGAGATGTATCGCTGTAATTCTCCCGTCGTCTTTGCTTCCGTCGTGTTTGCGAAAGCGCTCTACTATTGGAATGTAGGGGATTCCCAAAATAGTTGTGACATAATAAAGAAGGCTAAACCAGAACAAGGCTACAGACTGTATTTCTGATGTGAATACAAGACTAGCCTAGAATTCGAATTCTGGTAAACATCTACAGGACAGTGTTTGTATACCACATGTTCTTACTAAACCTAGATGTAAAGCTCACCTCAGTTTGGAGGAGACCAAGTCCAGAATCTGAATAATAAAAAGATATGATGATAGTGAAAAAAATATGTTTAGACTACAAACTACTGTTTATCTATACGTGTAATTTATGATATCAGTAGAGTTTTAAGTACTTTTTAAAGGTAGGTATTTTTTTTTTTTATTTGGGGGGGGGGGGGGGGTTGTTATTCCTCTCTCTGTGTGCTATAATTCCACAGTAACCTTCATATGTCATCAACTGTGACAAAATCTACTTAAAACGCTATGCACCTCTGAAAACAATGGTGCTTTTGCAATAAATGACTGGTTAGACATTCAATCATTACCTAGTATTGAATTTTAGATACTTTTTTGTTTTCATGCAAATACTGTTTCTTTGAGTTTGTACAAATTGCAGGTTTTCATTAATCTTTCTTCTGTGGCATTTTCATTCATTTTTAGATTGTCCATATTCTTGGATACTTTAAACATTGAATACAAAGGAGGTCACCTCAATCAGTAACCAACGTCCCAGGTTTTCTTTGAGTCAGTAACCACCAGAGAACTTGTAATACGGTATTTAAACAAATTAAATTTAACTTAATGTTGCAAGATCATCTCTCGCTTGTTGAAAAACCTTTTTTGAGCTTGTACCACTTCTGGGGGATGTTTCACAAAGACTAAGATGGACTTAAGTTGGACTTGAACTATGACAGGCCATTCATGCCATTCATGCCATTGGTTGCTCTCACCATTTGTCCTCAATTATGATCTTTAAATAATATTTTTTTCCTTCAATAATGAATTATCAACAAATGTAAATTTGGTAGATTTGTGACCATGATTTGTACGTCCCTTGAAAAACCAATACCAGGAATGCTTAGAGGAACTAGTGGCATAGTTCAAGTCCAACTCAAGTCGATCTTAGTCTTCGTGAAACACCCCCCAGAACCCTTTTTTCCCCCTCAACTACCATGAGTTTATAAAAAAAAAAGGATTCAGGGAAAAAAATGGCATCTAACATTCAACCCCTTTTGAGTACCGGTAAGAAAATTCAGAAAAAATTGGGAAAATAGAGAAAATAGTGGTATAATCGTGGAGAAAAAAAAAATCAGGTAATTATCAGACCTGTTCCTACCTCTTGTTTTGATGTAAGAGGTAGATTGAGGTTCTCTTCTTGGTATTCAAGGTGCAGAGATTCGGCCGTGTATTTTAGAAGCTTCTTGACAGCACCTACAGGTGTACATTCAATAAGCCACACAAAATGATTGGGTGGTAGAACATTCGAGGATCGAGAGAGAAGAGGGAGGGGAGAGAGAGAGAGAGAGAGAGAAAGAGAAAGGGAATTGACAGGAAAGATAGCCATAGAAAAAAACAAAATGAACATCAGAGGGGGAATTAGAGAATAAAGATTACACTTAAAGGGATAGAGAGAGAGGGATAAACAAATAGAAGAGAGCAAATAGAGAGAGAAAGGGGTAGGGTAAATCTCAGAGAAAGAGCCAGAGTGTGTGTGTGAAAGAAGTATGAAAGAGAAATAGAGAGAGAGAGAGAGAGAGAAAAGGAGAGAGAAAGAGGGGAGGGGGAGGGGAGGACACACACATAAAGAGAAAAATACAGAGAGATAGAGAGAAAACAAAAATACAGGAGAAAGATAGAAAAAGAAAAGGAGAAAACAGAGTTGGAGAAATGAATTTTGCCTTAGAGATCCCAACATTTACTATTACTGTGCCCCTTTCTTTAAATTTCATGAGCACTAAAGCACTTACTCTACAAACAATGAAAAGTAACAATCCCATTTCAATACATGTCTTTCTTTAAATCTGAATATTCACTCTCCAATTAATTCAATTCAAATTGCAATAGTAAGCCAATTGAATACATCATATATACACTTGTACTTCTAAAATCTACCTCTTCCCGCCTGGGTTCAAGTAGGGCTTGTTCAAGTATGCTGCAGGAAATCCCAACAGTTTTTTTTTCTTCAGTGGAATTGATGAATGACAACTGGAAATGGAAAATGTGACTGTGTGCAATAATAATGGTCCCATGTGTACTCAGACTTACTTATGATACAAATAGTATGGTCACCTACCTTTCAACCCCCCCCCCCCACTCCACCGGAAAAAAACCCCACCCAAACCCCCCAAAATAGTGCTCAATTAACTGCAGTATCTACATGTATGAACAAGTCTTTAGGAATACAAAATATAATCCATCCATGAATGCTAAAAAAGGAGAAAAGCTGGGTAATAAAATAAGGACAGGAGAAACTATTTGTTACTTACCATATGTAATGTTGAGGCAGAATATCTTCTCCTCCTTCTTAAATGGAATGCTCCGGACAACAGCATTGATGGCTGTGGTGACATTGGGCACGAGGACTATTCCACTTGCTTCACTTCCTTCAAAAAGGGGAGAAGGTAAAATTATACAATACACAATAGGCCTGTTTTCATCAGCTCGAGATTGCCAAATACCCCACTATTTGAACTATCCCGATCGCAAATTATCCAGTTAAATTGCGTTTTCATCATCCTGAAATTGCAATTAGCGGGATATTTGGTTGAGATAATCATCCCAAGATATCTTGGGCTAGTTTGCAAAATATCCCGCCATTTGTCCGGTGCGTCTTCACCAGCCCAAAGACTCACACTACGCGCGAACGCTGAGCAAAATATCTCCAGCTCGAGTTTTAAGTTTCGAGGTCAATTATTGAGCTGATGAAGACGTGATTGTAACTTCGGGATTATTTACCAAATCTGAAATAGTGGGCTATTTGGCAATCTGGAGCTGATGAAAACAGGCCTAATGCAAAGCTCTTACAACCTTCTTGGGGGCAGCAGACTAATTGCATCAAAACTAGTTTATACAGCACAATAGTGCAATGCAATGATGTATACAAAAAAGTGAATAATAATAACGAAAATCATGATACTATTTTCATATAAAGCACACAAATCCACCACGCAAGGTGCCCAGGGCATTCCAAAATTACACCGGCTCTAGCTAGGCTACTGATTCACAGCTGCTCACAGCATTCTAGGAATTCATTTGTATCAGTACCAATTCAACACCTGGGTGGAGAAGCAGCAAATCTCCATTAAAGTCTTATCAAAGGACTGTAGTGGGACTCAAACGGTGAACCAGTCCGAGA